>NW_027555847.1:637268013-637380513 GCF_003287225.1 Phascolarctos cinereus
GAGAAAAAACTAAAGCCTAGGGAGGTTAACTGACTGGCCCCAGTTCACAGAGACAGAAAATATCAGAGGCAGAATTTGAATCAAGGTCCTCTGTCTACAAAGCCAGCACACTTTCCACTGAACCACACAGTCTGGTGGCACCTCTGTAAGCCCAGACAAACTGTTCTAGAGCAGGTTCCCCACCCCTGTTCTAGAGTAATGTTTATCAAACTTTTTTTAATTACCAAGGACCCCAAAAACCTTTGTTTATGTGGATTATATTTATCTATATCTACTATATTATAAATTAAAACATATTAGCATTATTATGAAAATAGTTTTGACCTTGTGGAGCTCCTGATAGGATCTCAGAAACTCCCAGACCACATCTTGTGAAGCACTGTTCTCCAGCACTGAAAGAACTGGCAGATTGCTATTGGTGATCTCTAAAAGATCTTGGAGAAATGAATGATGGAATAGGACTAGAGAAAGGCAAAAAGGCTGTCACAATTTTTAGAGGAAGCTAAATAGGCTCACTAGATAGAGTCCGGGCATAGAATTAGTTAGACCCAAGTTCAAATCCAGCATCAGACCCTTAATAGCTGTATCAGCCTGGGCAAGTCATTTAACCTCTATTTGCTTCAGTTTCTTCATCTGTAAAAATGGGTATAGTAATATCACCTACCTCCCAGGATTATTATGAGGATAAAATGAGCACTTAACATATTGGCTGGCACAATATAGTGAGTGCTATATAAATTCTAGGGCTTGAGTTTTTTCATAAAAAGAGGCGAGTAAAGGAAGAACAAGGGTGAATCTGCAAACTAAAAGAGGTAGCTAAATACTTGAACACATTGTTCATTGGTTTATGTACAGATATCACATTCTATCTGTATGATATCCTGTCTGATATTGCACAGCAAAGTAAAAAAGAAAAAAAGAAAAAGTACTGAGCTCAGAGTCAGAAAGGCCTGGGTTCAAAGCACAGGCCCAACATCTGCCAGCTGTCTGACCATAATCTCTCTGAATCTTTGTTTCCTCATTTGTAAAAAAGGATGCTTGCAAAGAAAGTGCTTTCTAAACCTTAAAGCATTATATAAATATAAACTATGTATCTATCTACCAAACTCTGAGCCTCAAAAATGCAATCTGAGGGGCAATGCAGCCTGATCCCATTATACAGCCCACTTGAAATTTTCAGCAAAGAGAATTTTACCTTATAAGCTATCACATAGGAACTAGCCAACTAATTGCCTTGCTGCTAGGCATCGTGCCAGCAGACTGTGCTATCGACTTGTAACTGTGCTCGTAAAAATTGCATGGGTCCAAACACAGGTGGATTTCTGATCCTGTGGCCCTCTATTGAAAAGACAGACCCATCATTACAAACTATTACCAAACTTGTTTTGGTGAGGGGCTATATCATGATTACTTTGAAAAAAAAAAACAACTCTATCATTGTATCTCAACCAAAACTAGCACAAAGATCACTTAATAAACATTTGTTGAATTAGAGACTATGTATTTTCATTTTTCTTCTTTTTGGAAAAAGAATGCAAATCTATAATCCTGTCATACTTTATTTTGTTCCTTTAATTCAACCGAAAAACATAAAAGGCTTGAACTATTTTTAGATTTGCAGCACGCTCTGTTTCTATATAGCTAATTGCTAAATAATATTTTCCACCAGGATTATCTCTGTATGAAAACTAAATACACTAATTTTGCCTTAGGTCATTTTAATGTTCACAGAAACTTGCGTTTAGATACATATATTAAACTAATTATTGAAAATAACAGTGAAGTTCCAATAAAAATGTAACATTCAGAATGAATGAGTTTGAAATATTAAAACAACACATATATAATAAAATGCTGATGAACATGCCAACTCTTACAGCTCACAAAGTTAACATTTTTATTAAATGCAGAAAACAACTCCTGTGGGCTTTTCTTTCCAGAAACTGGGTTAACAAAATAAAATGAAAAATGCTTACTATCAGCAATAATTAAAGCTGGGCCAACAGTTGCATTATAATTTTATGCATACACATTTCTTGCAAGCTGAAAATTATCATAATTTTTAAAGTGTTATTTTGAAACACTGAAAATAAGAACTCAGAGCAATGCACAATATTAATACTCAAGACAAACATCATGGAGAAGAACCTAAGTTATTTCCTGAAAACAAGGGGGGGGGAAATGTAAAAAGAAAAAAGGAAGCAAACAGACCCTATAATTTCATTTGGCAACAACACTGTTAAGCTCTTTTACAAGAGAACAGTTGTAACAAAAGCCCCATGGATGAAAGCCGGCTCATTGTTCAGAGGAGACAGTAACACAAGATTTGGCCATTTGCAGATGATAAAGATAGCAGAGACATAGATATAGCATACCTGCTCCAATTAAAATAAATTTCAAAAACTATTACTATTTAAATGTTAACCATGATATATTTTTAAATCAAGCACCTTGCCTCATACATACGTACACATACAAATTCATATATGTGTATGTATGTGTGTGTGTGTGTGTGTATGTGTGTGTATATCAGGCAAGATGCTTTAGACAGGACAGACAGACAGACAGACAGATGTTTGGGAAGGGAGCCAGGGTGAGCCTCTCCTACTCTACCCAATTTGAATTCACATTTTAGAAGTTTCTATCATACTATGCCCATATTTAGGAATTTGCACCTACTTTCATTTTTTGTCCTATAATTAATGTAGCCATCAGAAAAACCAGCACAGTGGGCACATACAGCTCATCTGCATAAAGAAAAGGTTCAGGACCTGGTTTAAAATCCCAGCTCCGCCACTCACCTGTAAGACTTGGGGTATATCACCTAATCTCTGAGTCTGAGTTTCTTCATCTCTAAAATGAGGGCATCCGACTAGATCTTTAAATTACCTTCTACCTCTAAATCCTATGATCCTACGAACAATTAGTCTCGAAAGACAGAAAATTATGATGTTATTGTGGATGATAATGATGGTGATAGTAATAGCTCACATTTGTATAGTACTTTACAATTCCCAAAACCCTTTCCTCATAACAATCTGGCTTAAATGCTCACTACTCAACAGAAAGTACAGTCTCCAAGGTCATCAATGTCTTCTTTGCTGCTAAATACAATGGTCCTTTCTCAATGCTTCATCTCTCCACAGTATTTGACACCTTTGGCTACCACTCCTCCCTCCCTTGCTATTCTTTTTTTTCCTGCATTACGGTTCTCTTCCTATCGAATACCTATCAGTATCCTTTGTTGGGATCGCTGTCCAGTTCCTACCTGATACCTGAATATCTCTCTTCTTATTTCTTTATAACTCTTTCTTGGTAATCTCATCAGCTCCCATGGATTCAAGTACCCTCTTCATGCAAATAACTCCAAAACTATACACTCAACTATCACATCACTCCTGTGCTCCAGTACCACATCTACAACTACCTGCTGGATATCTCTGCCTTGATGTTCTACAGGCATATTAAACTCAACACATGCAAACAGAATTCATGATATTTCCCCTGAACCATATCTACCTAACTTCCTACTTCTATTTGAAGGCACTACCATTCCCCTCCTCAATCTGGCTCATAGCTTTGGCGTTATACTGTACTCTTCACTCTCTTTCTCACAAAACACACACACACACACACACATACACACACATGCACACACATGTGCACGTACAATTAGCTGTCAAGCCTTGTTAATTACATTTCCTCACCATCTCTCCCATGCACTGCTTGTCTCTTCACCTCACAATCAACCCTAGTCTAGGTCCTTATCACACCTCATCTGGGCTACTGCAATAGACTACGAATTGTTCTCCCTGCTTCCAGTCTCTCCTCTGTCTAATCTACCTTCCAAATAACTAGCAAAATGATATCCATAAAGCATAGTTATGATCGTGTCCAGAACTGTGCAAAAGCCAGCTTGAATTGACTCTCAGAGCCAATTGTGAAATTTTCACACACACACACACACACACACACACACACACACACACACACATACACAGAGATTATTTTTATCCCCATTTTATATACAAGGTTGGTCCAGGAATCACATGAGATAATGTATATAGAGAACTTTGTTAAGCTATTTCCCTTTTGTCTTTGCAAAACGAGGGCCTAGAAGGGTACCTAAGCATGTGCCCTCTAAGACACATAGTAGGCACTTAATAAATTTTGCTGAACTGATTTCAGAATAATATCAGAGAATCTAAAGCTCTAAGGAACAAAGGCTCAAGAAGAATGGTAAAGATAACAAGATAAACTTTTAAATCTACAGTTGAAGCAGGAGTTAGGTAGAATAGACTCACCACTTGGGGTATAATGTTAAGTCATAGTAGAGGGGGAAAAGGAAGTAAATTAATTATAATATTTGAGTTGGAAAAGACCTTCATCATCACCTTGATCAATCTGCTCACAACCTGCTGGATTAACACTTTCTCCTTTTTTTAAAATTTTTATTAATTGATTTATTTAGGTTTAGTTTTCAACATTCATTTTTATAAGATTCTGCATTCCATATTTCCTCCCTCCCCCCTCCCCAAGATAGCATGAAATCTGATATAGGCTATACATGTACAATCATATGAAACATATTTCCACGTTAGTCATGTTGTAAAAGAAGAATAAGAACAAAAGGGAAAAACCACAAGAAAGAAAAAGACTAAAAAAGAGAAAGAAAATAGTATGCTTCAACCTGCATTCAAACTCCATAGTTCTTTCCTTGGATAGTTTCTATCATGAGTCTTTTGGAATTGACTTAGATCATTGCATGGTTGAGAAGAGTTAAGTCTATCAAGGTTGGACATCGCAAGATGTTGCTGTTACTGCCTACAATGTTCTCCTGCTTCTGCTCAGTATACTCAGCACCATTTCATACAAGTCTTTCCAGGTTTTTCTGAAATCTGCCTGCTCATCATTTCTTATGGAACAATAGTATTCCATTACATTCATATACCACACCTTGTTCAGCCATTCCCCAACTGATGGGCATCCCCTCAATTTCCAATTCTTTGCCACCACAAAAAGAGCTACTACAAATATTTTTGTACATGTAGGTCCTTTTCCTATTTTTATGATCTTTTTAGGATACAGACCTAGTAGTGGCATTGCTGGATCACAGGGTATGCACCTTTGGGCATAGTTCCAAATTGCTCTCCAGAATGGCTGCATCAGTTCACAACTCCACCAACAATGCATTAGTATTTCAATCTTTCCACATCTTCCCCAACATTTATCATTTTCCTGTTTTCTCATGTTAGCCAATCAAATAGGTGTGATGTGGTACTTCGGAGTCTTTTTGATTTGCATTTCTCTAATCAATAGTGATTTAGAGCATTTTTTCATATGACGATAGATAGCTTTAATTTCTTCCTCTGAAAATTGCCCGTTCGTATCCTTTGACCATCCATCAAGTGGGAAATGACATATATTCTTATAAATCTGACTCAGTTCTCTATATATTTTAGAAAAGAGACCTTTATCAGAGACACTGGGTATAAAAATTGTTTCCCAGCTTTCTGCTTCCCTTCCAATCTTGGATGCATTGGCTTTGTGTTGTGCAAAAATATTTTTAATTTAATGTAATCAAAATTATCCATTTCACATTCCACAATGTTCTCTATCTCTTGTTTGGTCATAAATTCTTCCATTCTCCATAAATCTGACAGGTAAACTATTCCTCACTTTCCTCATTTGCTTATAGTACCACCCTTTATGTCTAAATTATGTACATTTGACCTTATCTTGGTATACAGTGTAAAATGTTGGTCTATGCCTAGTTTCTGCCACACTATTTTCCAGTTTTCCTAGCAGTTTTTATCAAATAGTGAGGTCTTATCTCAGAAGCTGGAGTCTTTTTTTAAAGATTTAATTAAATCTAAACAAATCTAAAATCTAAAAAAATTAAACAGTAAATTACTATAGTCATTGACTACTGCGTCTTGTTTACCTAACCTATTCCACTGATCCACCACTCTAGTTCTTAGCCAGTACCAAGTAGTTTTGATGATTGCTGCTTTATAATACTGTTTTATATCTGCTAGAGCTAGGCCACCTTTCCTTGCATTTCTTTTCATTAATTCCCTTGATATTCCGGACCATTTGTTCTTCCAGATGAATTTTATTATTTTTTCTAGCTCCGTAAAATTATTTTTGGTAGTTTGATTGGTATGGCACTGAATAAGCAAATTAATTTACGTAGAATTATCATTTTTATTATATTAAATCGGCCTACCCATGAGCAACTGACATTATTCCAATTATTTAGATCTGACTTTGTGTGGAAAGTGTTTTGTAACTGTGTTCATATAGTTCCTGGGTTTGTCTTGGCAGGTAGATTCCCAAATATTTTATATTGTCTACAGTTATTTTAAATGGAATTTCTCTTTCTATCTCTTGCTGCTGATCTTTGTTAGTAATGTATAGAAATGCTAATGATTTACATAGGTTTATACACCATGATTAATGCCTGGAACCTCAGTGCTAGTAATTACTTCTGTTTGAGTGTTTTAACATTTATAAATTCTTTCACATATGTTAAAAGAAAGTTAATCACACTAGGTCACTAAACAGCTTAAATAGCTGCCAAGGTAAGAGAAAAATGGCACTCAGACTCACAGGAATTAGGGCTGGAAAGGACCTTGAATATTACCTAGTCCAGCTTCTTCACTTCGTGGATGAGGAAACAGGACCAACTTACTAAAGTAATATGGATATTAAGTCACAAAGTCACGTTTTAAACCCCAGAAAGCTAACGTAATTATAGGCTACAAAGAGAAGGGGAAACAAGTGCAAGCAGAGGCACAGCATCTAGGAATGCACTTGTCAGACCCCATCTGGGATTCTGAGCTCACTTCTAATAGCCGTCTCTTAAGAGTGATGTTGCTAAGTTGGAGAAAAGGTTGGCACACTTTGGCCTGTGGGCCATTGTTTGCGCATTCCTGAGTTGGACAGCATCCAGAATGGGTCAACCAGGATGGTAAAGGGCTTCAAGAAAATGCCTTATGAAGACTGATTATAGGTATTGGTAATATTTAAGCTACAGAAGAGAAGACAGAGGGTGAACACCATAATTTTCTGGATTTTGAAGAGCTCTCTCATACATGAGAGATTAGCATTGTTCTGATTGTCTGAAGA
Source organism: Phascolarctos cinereus (assembly GCF_003287225.1). Taxonomy (NCBI): domain Eukaryota; kingdom Metazoa; phylum Chordata; class Mammalia; order Diprotodontia; family Phascolarctidae; genus Phascolarctos; species Phascolarctos cinereus. Next base: position 637,275,145 of record NW_027555847.1, read on the forward strand.
GGCTAGAGCTAGGAATAATGGGTAGAAGTGCAAAGAGGCAAATTAAGACTTGATACAAGGAAAATGCTCCTAAGAATTAAAGCTATCCAAGAGTGGATGGGCTGTCTTGGGAAGTGGTAGGTTTCCCACAGTGGAGTAAAGAGTTTTTAACTACTTGTCAGGTATTACAGAGGGAATTCTTATTCAGGAATAGGTTAGTCTAGGTCTTACGAGAACCCTTCCAATGCTGAGATTCTATAATACAAGGCAGAATTAAGATTCAAAGAATCATTGACTTGGGTTTGGAAAAGATCCGAAAGGTAAATCAGCCTGATCATGAATACCACAAATTTGCCAACAAGTGCTCACCTATGCTATGCTTGAAGACCACTAGTTAAGGAGAATACTATCTCCTAAAACAGGCCATTCATTTTTAGACAGCAAACTCGGACTAAGAGCCACAAAATAACAACTCTCAAAAAGACCTGAAGATAAATGTAAGAAACACAAATGAGATCAAAATTGTAAATGTCTATTTTATGTATCATTAGATCTGAAAGAGTATTAAAGTGTTCTAAATATTCACACACATACACACAGCATCAGGGCTCAGCACTTCTCCAATGTTCTGATCTGACAGGATAGATTTTTACCTTTCTAAGATATAGACAACAGATCCTCTCTTTTTTTTTCAAAGTAAGACTTCTGATGTTGCTTATCTCTAACTAGATAGAAGCTGAGAAGTAGAAGTTGAGACTCCTGAGAAGCAGAGAGTTAATACCTCTTCCCATTATTTTTCTAATGTCACTGATATCTTTAGCTCTCCTCCTCAGTCTTAGCAAGCACCTTCAGAGAGGCCCCACTCAAAGCCACTCCTGGTACTGGTGCCAGCTTCCTCCCACCATGTGCCACCATCCAAAAGAACTATGGGTATTAAGCAGGCTTCCCAACAGCTACAAACCTCAGAAAAGCCTCTGATAATTGGAGGTTTCAAATCTCCTCCATCTCAGGTCTCAGCCTCTGTAAGCAGCTCAGTTCAGGTCAGTCCAGCCCAGCCTAGCCTCATATCCTCAAATCCCACGTTAAGCTTTTGTGATCTGAATTCTGACTTCCCAGGAACATTTTTTTAATTAATAATATTTGGCTTTGAAAACAGCCACCCCTCTGCAAATATCACCTTGTACCCAGCCCACTGCTTGGTAAGAAAGTAGGCACTTAATAAATGATTAATTGAATTGTATCTGTTTTGAAAATGTTGTTTCCCAAGGGGCAGCTAGGTGGCACAGTGCATAGAGCACCTGCCCTAGAGTCAGGAGAACCTGAGTTCAAACCAGACCTCAGACACATAACACTTACTAGCTGTGTGACTCTGGGCAAGTCACTTAACCCCAACTGCCTCACAAAAAAAAAAAAATGTTGTCTTCCTCTACTAACAGTGAAGAAATTCCTTCAATCAATGCAGATCCAAAACTGTTCTGCAACATAGTCTTAAAGCATTGCCCTGGGTACCAAGAAGGCCTGGCCACTCAGTGTATGTCAGAGGCAAGTACTCAAGGGCAAAGCTCATACTCTATTCACTATGTTATGCTGCCTCACTTTTACTTAGGAATAAGTAAAATTCAACTTTTTAACTTAAGAAATTTTCTTTTCTTTTTTTGAAGGCAATTGGGATTATGTGATTTGTCCAGGGTCACACAGCTAGTAAGTGAGGCCACATGTGAACTCAGGTCCTCCTGACTCCTGGGCTGATGCTCTATCCACTGTACCACCTAGCTGCCCCACTTAGGAAATTTTCAAAAGGAAATTGTGTGGATTTAGTGGTAACTGGTTTAACAATTAAGTCTAATTTACTGACAAACATAATTCCTTTTTATTGGCTTCTAGCACTCTGGAGAAATTTAACAAAATCTTCTAAGTCATCTAACTCAACCTCTCTCCTACCCAACAGGAGAATATCCTTCAAATCACTCATACTGGGGAAAGAGTACTAGCTCCGGAATCAGTCAATTCCCCAGTCTAAAAGAGGTCAGCACCCACCTCTGCTACTAACTACCTGTGTGGTCTTGGGCAAATCACTCAACTTCTCCTGACCCTTCAGTAAAATTAGAGGGTTAGATGACTTGGGGTCTGAGTCCTATTATCCTATGAATAACCCTCTGAGGTCGTCATCCAGTCTCTGCTTTAACAATTTCAGTAATGACCAATTTACCATATTCTAATGTCAAAAAGCTCTAATTATCAGGAAGTTCTCCCTTTTGGGGTAATAAATTTGGTTCCCCTGTACTTCCCATTTTAATGCTGCTAATTCTACCTTGTGGGGCCAAGAAGGACAAATCAAATCCTTCCTTCTATATGACAGGTCTTTAAATATTTGAAGACAGTGACTAGGACAGTGAAGAGGTGGGAGAAAGGACTGAGGGGTAGAAGGACTGAAGGCCATGGTGAGAACAAGGAACAGGGTAAGGGGTAAAAAGGCAGAGGGAAAGTTGGAATGATAATAGGTTACAACCAAATAAAAGAATTTCAGAGTTCATGAAAACAAAGCAGAACAATCACACATGGGTGATGGAGAGGGTATGATGATCTCTATGTGTAGCTGAGGTGGACTAGAGTCAACCCAGATCATGGGAAATGAGTAGACTGAAGAGGCAAGAAAGAGTCCTTGTTTGTAGTTGTTCAATTGTTTCCTTCTGTTAGTGACTCCACTGGGGGTTTTCTTGGCAAAGATACTGGAGTGGTTTGCCCTTTCCTTCTCCAGCTCATTTTACAGAGGAAGAAACTGAGGCAAACAGGATTATTAAGTGACTTGCCAAGGGTCACACAGCTAATAAGTGTCTGAATCCAGATTTGAACTCAGGAAGATGAGTCTTCTAGACTGCAGGCCTGGTGATCAATCCACAGCACCACCCAGCTTCCCTTTACAATCCTTGAGTAAACATCAATATGTATGTTGTTTCCCCCATGGTGATGTGAGCTCCCTGAGGACAGAGGCTGTTTTTTGCTTTTCTTTGTACCCCAGTTTTTAGCACTGTGCCTAGTATGCAGTAAGCACTTCTGGTGGTTGCATATCTAGACTGGACAAACTACTTGATGTCTCAGTACTTCCAGGTAATCTAAGTCTCTCTAAATTACAGGTGAATGGAAGTTCCCTACAGAAATGAAATAACAGATGCAGATTCACCACTCCATGCCCACCATACTCACCCACCCACAAAAATCTACCTACCTAATAAGTACCAGTTAGCAACTCAGTTCATTTCTAAAGATCCACTAGGGGGAGATAAGAGGTAAATTTTCGTTCCGTTTATACAACTGAATAAATTATTTTAACACTTTGTAATTTTAAATTCGAAGTTGAGGAGGAAGATGACATAGGAAGCTTTTTCAGGTTCAGACTAACTCATGTATTTATGGGGAAAAAAATTAGGAACATTCACTCTGCCTGCTCTGAAGAAGTAGCACTGACTTAAGTAACTCACACTTGATTTTTTTAAATTAACACAAGTCTGTAAATGCTCATTTAATGAACATCATAGGTTTTTAAAAAATAGAAAACATGAAAGATTTTTCTCAGATGTCCTCTCTATGTCTAGAAAATAGGAGATAGCCGGAAAATAAAATAACCTGAATATCATGAAAGTCTGATGTTAGTTCAGGTTAGATTTTAGGATGAAAGGAGACACTCATAAGTCATTGAATATTTAAGAAAAGGAGGTTTATTTGGCTTTAATATATTATGCAACAAGGATAGAATGGCACTCAACTTCTAAAGGCATGGCCTCCTCCCTCTCACAGCACCCCCATCTTCATAAAGAACTGTATCTTATCAGGGTACAGGAAATTGAGTGGTCCTCAGAAATCTATCAAGTCAGAGAGGCCTGAGTCCACATGGGACTTTTCATGCCCATAGGTAATCAGGAAGTATAGTTAAGGGAGTCAGGGGTCAATCAGGCACCAGTAACAGCTCCTTTAAGAGAAAACTATTCTCTGGGGGCTGGGGAACTGTGGTGGATATTGGTACTATCACACCTGATATCTTCATATATAACACCAGGGGAGATGAAAGGCTCCCAGTAAATGTGTCCCCGTCAAAAAAGTGTACAGTAATAGTTCTAATGTATGCCTCAGAGGCTTTAGCTCTACACTGATTCATAATATCAACTCCAGGTGGGCTACTTAAACTCTCTAAGCCTCATTTTCTGTAATGAGCTAATTAGATCATCTCCAAGCTCCAAAATTCTGCTTCTAATTTCTATTGTTATAAAATATTTCAGTGCATTTTAGAAACTAATTCCTTAGAAGGTATGGCTATTCTATCCCACAGATAAGGAAAAACAAGTTTGGAGGGATCAACTGACCCAACATGCAAACAGAGCCAAAGACACAACCTAAGCCTCTGCAGTGGTAACAGGAAATTAATTGATTTTTGTGGCTCCAGAGGACAAAACTAAGCCAATGGGTGGAAAACATAAATAGGCAGATTTCAGTTCAATATAAGGGAGAGCTTCTTCCTCAAAAGACACTGTGGTGAATAAATCAGAAATAAAGGTTATTCTAAAAAATTAATGCAAATGTAAAAATTACAAAAGTCAGCAGCTGCAGGGGAAATCCAGCCTGGAGACCACCCACCTCCTCAGTTCCCCATAGCCACTTCCATTTCTACTGTCATGGGATTGAAGCCAGGTGGTTCCACTGACTTCCCCTTCTGCTTCTACCCACTAAATATGGATATAGCCCCATAGTTTATCTTCACCCTATGTTCTTTTCTCTAAATTCCCCCTCAAAGACCTCACTCATCAATTCTCATTGCTCTAGCCAGCTCTATACCAATGACTCCCAAATCCACATGTCCAATCTGAAGACCTCTCTCCTACTCCAGTTCCACATTTCCAACTGTCTGGCAGACATTTCCACCTAGCTGTCTAAATGTTGCTTCTAAGGCAACGTGTATAAAACTGAATTTACTGTTGTTGTTGTTGTTGTTGTTTTTTCCAGAAGACCAGCTCTTCTTCCTGACTTCCTTATTTCTACTAATGTACCAGTATACCCAAGCTCAAAACTCTAAATTCATCTTTAAATTCATTCTCTCTCTCTCCCCATTATATATGCAGCCAGGTACCCGGTTCTAACAATTATTCCTTCATGTTTCTCATATGTAGCCCTTCCTTTTCATTCCTATTGCTATAAAGAGGAACAATAAGGTGGGCACTCAAGAGGAAGAAAGAACACCCTTTGGGAGGTAACCAAACGTAAGGAATAGGCTTAACTAAAATGAACTCTTCTTGGAGCATTTCTTGTTCTTCTAGTCATTTTTCAGTCATGTCCAACTCTTCATGACCCCATTTGGGATTTTCTTGGCAAAGATACTAGAGTGGCTTGCCACTTCCTTCTCCAGCTCAGTTTACAAGGGACTAAAGCAAACAAGGGTTAAGTGACTTGCCCAGGGACCACACAGCTAGCCAGTGTCTGAGGCCACATTTGAACTCAGAAAGATGAATCTTCTTGACTTCATGCCTGGTACTCTATCTACTGCGCCACCTAGCTGCTCACCTTGGAGCACTGAGCGACATTCATCAGTGATACACCACGGGTGACAGGGGGACAGAACTGACCAGGAAGGACTAAAAACTGAAAGAAGGGCTAAGGCTACAGAGTAAGATAATAAGCATATAGAGGAGAAGGGAGAATAACAGAGACTTCCAATGCAATACTATTTCCACTACAGCATGGTGTAGTGGAAGCTGATAACAATGATAGTAACAATGATCATAATCATAATTTCACAAAGCACTTTATATACATTAGCTCACTTGATTAGTGCTGGGCTCAGAATCAGGAAGACCTGCATTCACATTCCACCTGAGAGGTTCACCAGCTGTGAAATGTTAGTGAGTCACTTATCCTTTGAACCCCAGTATGCCCACTTGCAAAATGGGAAGAATAAGCATACCTACCTCAAAGGGTTGTTGTGAAAATCAAATAAGATAATGCAAGTATTCTGTAAACCTTAAAACACTGCGTTATTTTTGGCTCTTATTATTATTGTTATGAAACATAAAGGAAGAAAAGAAGAAACCATTATTATGCTACTGGTCACAAATAAGTTGGTTTAGGTACAGTGTTTTCAAATTTACTAATTATCTGGGATTTAGAGATAACAATCTGGGAGATTTTATAACCATGAAAACTGCATCTCGCTAAAATATATGTAATTGCATCTTATCAATTAATACTTCCATTCTGAATTAGCATGAAAGCCATAATGCAATAAGAAGGGTTTAAAATTACTGATGAGAGTTAATCAGAATAGCAACAAAAAAACTGACATTTATATGATGCTTTAAAACGTGCAGAGTACTTTACATACATTAACCTTTGCGGTCTTCACAACAATACCATAAAGCACCACAAATGCTTTCCTTCCCATATTCTAGATAAGCTAATTGAGGCTCAGTGATCCTTTGCCAATGGTCACACCGGTTTGTGTTGTAAACAATATTCAAATCTAGGACCCAATTGCAAATACAGTACTTTCTCCTCTAAACCACACTGTCTCTTGCTGAAATATGATCTCTCATCTGCTAAATGTTTAAAAAAATGTAATTTTTTTGGCTTTTTTTTAAAAGGCAATTGGGGTTAAGTGACTTGCCCAAGGTCACACAGCTAGCAAGTGTCAAGTGTTAGGTCTGAGGCCAGATTTGAACTCAGGTCCTCCTGACTTCAGGGCTGGTGCTCTATCCCCTGCACTACCTAGCTGCCCCAAAAAAGTATAATTTTAAGTCAAGGTTTCTTCAGCCAACTGAGTGCAAAGGATTTCCAAAAGAAGGCAGCAAATAACTCATGAGTTTCAGACAAATTCATAAATTCATTAAAGATAGTAATTGTTCTGTTTTAGTCTTTTTTTCCCTAGCACCTAGCACAGTACCTGGCATACTGTAGGTATAAATGTATGCTGCTAGAAAAGGAAAAAAAAAATCTTCCCATGGGCAATGTGGCTCCCTGGGAAGGTCACAAAATATAAACATACAGCAAATCCTCTTTAACAGATAGATAAATAAATAACCTGAGTGATAATCACACCAAAGCTCTGGGGACCCAAAGTGCCTCAAGGTAGAATTCCACATAAGACAGGTCTGTCTACCTTGGAACCCTTCCCAGACAGTTTATTCACCAGAAACGTAAGAAGGGCCCTCACTGTATAACAGTCTCATGTACCAATAGCACAGTAACAGGGCTGGCCCCCTGTTAGGAATTGGGCTAGATGAAAAGAGAAGTAATGGAGTCTAATGGATAGGCTGTACCTAATTCAAATACTCCTTCCAACATGCACATTAGCTGTGGAACTATGTACAGGTAACTTAACCTTACTGAGTCTCAGTTTCCTCATCTGTAAAATGAGGATAATATCTGTCATACCCAACTCAGAATTATTATGAAGATCAATTGAAATAGTTTATATAAAGTATTTTGCAAACTTTAAGGTACTATTTCTTTTTTTTTTTGTCTACCCTTATGATTTCATTAACGTAGAGATCTCTCAACAATGAAACTTCCCTCTACCTATAACTTAAGAGACTGAACTGGGCCACTGATTCTGACTTGCCCAGGGTCACATGGCTAGTGTGTTTCAAAGGCATAAACCTGACCTCAGGTCTTAAGAAAAATTCTCTAGCCTCTACATCTCATGTCCACTCAAAGCACTATATAAGTGGCAGTTATTATTAACATGATCTCTAAGGTGCATACTAGTTTTAAATCCAACAACTCTATGATTTCTGGGCATCTGTCCTTGCTGTCTTCTATTCTAACTAAAAATCCTTTACTCTTCATAAAATTTCATCTGTACTGCCTATTTGCTATAAGCTCATTAAGGGTGGAGATCCATGTTTTCTACAAATAATCATGTGGAGAGAACCTGACACAGCTGTGCACCTCTAAGTACTTGATTTAGTAAATGTGATTTTGAACAAATTGACCCTGTAGAGGTAAAACTTTCCTTGATTTGGCTGAAATAATGTTTGCAAGCAATTTCTTTTTCCCTTTGAAGTGGAGGTGTGGAGGGGAGGGATAAACAAACCTTCCTCAGGCTTAAAGCTATACGAAAGTGGAATCTGATTCCTCGGATAGTGCCGAGTTCCTTAACACTGGGCATCTTCAGTTTAGACCAGAATATTATAGAAGCAATTATTACTCAGGTAAAGGTTGGAATAGAGGACTTTGAAGGTTACTGCCATTTCTGAGATTTTACAGCTTCATGAATCTTGCTTGGGAAGTGATGCAATACCCTGGAAATAGCACTAGACCAGGAGTTATTAACCTTTTCTGGGTCACAGATTCCTTGGGCAGTCTAATGAAGTCTATGACCCCTTCTCAGAATAATTCTTTTAAATGCATAAAATATAAAGGATTACAAAAGAAACTAATTGTACTGAAAAAGTTAGCAAAATACTTTTTAAAGTTCATCGACCGGGGCAGCTAGGTGGCACAATGGGTAGGGCACCAGCCCTGGAGTCAGGAGGACCTAAGTTCAAATTCAGTCTCAGACACATAACACTCACTAGCTGTGTGACTCTGGGCAAGTCACTTAACCCCAACTGCCTCACATTAACAAAAATAATAATAAAATAATAATAATACATAAAAAAAGTTCATCGATCCCAGATTAAGAACCCCTACACTTGAAAGAAAATCTGAGTTCTATTCCTGGCTCTGCTGTGCGGTCTTAGGCAAGTCACTTCATCACATTTCCTTATCCTGGTTTAAGGTAGATGATAGCTAAGATCTAACATGCTATAACTCTTATTTTCTTACAAGCACAACCTGTTACATTCATTTTGAATTGCTTCTGATACCTCACAACTGGAAGTCAGTCCATAAATAAACTCTCTTACTTATTAAATGCCTGCTATGTGCTAGACACTATGCTAATTGCTGAAGATACAAAGAAATGTAGAAAGCAATCCCTGCTCCCAAGGAGGTCACAGTCTAATGGGGGAGATAACATGCAAACACTTATGTACCAACAAGCTACATAAAGGAAGGATAAGTTAGAGCTAACCCACAGAGGGAAGGCCCTAGCATTAACGGGGATAGGGAAAAGCTTCCTGCAAGAAAAGAGATTTTTCACGGAGACTTGAAGTAAGCCAGAGAAGCCTGGAGGCAGAAATCATCACACAGCACTTTTTACTTCTCTTAGGTACCTAACACATTCTACTGAGTATTACCTGGATCTGAGCCCTCTAACTATATTGTAATAAAACTCACACTTCCATACAAACATCCAGTAAGCTAGACAGTACAAAGTATTATTTTATCTGTTTTGCAGATGAGAAAACTGAGGCATAGTGAAGGAAAGCCCAAGGTCACACTAGTTAATGTGCTTTGAACTCGGGTCTTCTGGCTCCACAACTCAGAGGTGAGGGGAGCAAGAATCACAAGGAGGCAGCCAAGTGGCACAATGTGTAGAACACTGGACCCGGAATCAGGAAAACGAGTTCAAATCTAGCCTCTGACATTTATCAGCAGTGTGAGTCTGGGCAAATCACTTAACATGATTGCGGCCTACCTCAGTTTCCCTATCTGTAAAATGGGGTTGATAATAATAGCACCTGCTTTTATAGCACCAGTTCCGAGGTGCTTTGCAAACCTTAAAGCACTATATAAATGCAAGCTATCATGTCTTTGTCATCTCTGAATCCCCCACCCACCAGTGTCTACAGCTTGGGTTGGGGCATCCTATGAGATGGCCATTTTTAGGAACAAAACGTATTTTAGCTAGAAAGCGCCTTTGTCAGAACCTAGTTAATCAATCAGTGAAGAAGCATTTAAACTCTTACTACACTCCAGGCACTGTGTGACTCACTGGGGATACAAAGAAAGGCAAAAACAAGGTCCCAGCCCTCAAGGAGCTCGAGTTCTAATAGGGTTATGTAACATGCAAACAACTCTATCCATACAGGGCTTTTGGAGGGTAGTAATCTCAGAGGGAAGGCACTGGTTGCGGTAAAGAACGGAACCAGGCCTTTCTCTTTACAGAGAAGGAAACTGAAGGTCAAGGAAGCTCTTTGATTTTTGTCTCATCAAGTAGCTGAATTTAAACTCCATTCAATGTATGTTTAATGAAATAAGGCATCATGGGAGAAAAGGAGCCAATCACTAGATACAGAGCAGCAGGGCAATTGTTAAGACTACAGTCAGGAGTCACTTCCCCAGAGCCTCAGTTTCCTCACCTGTAAAATGGCCAAGATATTGTTTGCATTCTCTACATCACAGTACCATGGTGAGGAAAAAAGCCCTTTGTAAATGAGCTGTGTGACTATTTTTTCCCCCAAGATTTGCCATGTAACTACACAACTGTTCTGGGACAAAGATGCTAGTACTACCATTTCCATTTTGCAGGTAGGAAACTGAGGTAGATGGAGTTTAAGTGGCTGGCCCAGGATCCCATATCTTGTAAACATCTGTGGCTGCATTTGAACTCAGGCCTTCTGATTCCAACATATTAAGTAAAACTTTATGGCAATAAAATACCACAATATGGCAACATATAAAGTAATCACTGCAGTGTGTTACTATTATCCAGAAACGTATCCTTTAAAAACACAGGCACACACATAAATCAAAATAATAAAAGCAAAACAAAAATCTGTTTTCAATGTGTTTTATTTTCTTGGCCTGAATTCTTATTAAACAATTAATTTCTTTACTCCTTCCACTGAAAAAAAAAACAAAGAAATCCAGGCATAAACTTTACTCGGCGTGGGAGCCTTTGGAAGCTGCCCCCGAAACCCCCCACCTCTCCAGCTTCCCTACGGTCTGCCCCCAATATTTTCTCCTCTACCAAGAAGGCTCCTCCTAGCCCAGCCTAATAGGCCCAAGAAAAGCACGTGTCGTCCCCAAATCACAGGAGCGGCCCACCCCGTTTCCATAGAAACTATCCTCTTCCTCCCCCCCCCGCCATCGGCCTTGCGCACTACTTTTCTTTTTTTAAGACGCCGTGATCTGTCCTGACTGACGCCTCACTGCCTGACGGCACTACATTCGCGGCTCCTCTCCCCAACCTTCGCCCCATCCTCTCTCTTCACAAGGCGACGCGCGATGAGGAATCCCTCCGCCACCGCGACGGCCTCAGCACTTCTTCCCAACGCTACATTCCAAACGGATTCCCGGGAGCCCCACCCCCACTCATATCTTCCCCCTTCCCGTCCCCAATCCACCTTACCAGCTGCCTGCGTCTCCATGGCAACGCCCCTTCGGAGGAAAAAAAAATAGCGTCAGGTCCCTTCCGTGCAGACTGGGAAGGCTGGACTTTCCGCTGGCGACTTGTTTTCTAATTTTATTTTTTTTTTTAAAAGAGCCGGCGAGGTTATGGCGAATCTGCGGTATCCAACATGGCGGATGGAGTCTTCGCCCTCCTCCCTTTGGGACGTTGACGCTGGCGTCCCGAGCGTCCGCTTCAGTTTAAGCCTGGAGGGGGGAGGCGGGCGGGAAAGTCCCAGGAGTATTTCCGGCTGGAGACCAGATCAGTGCGCATGCTTCAGCCTAGTTCCTGCTTGTGCTTCAGTACAGTTCGTCCAGCGTCCCTGAATTCCACTAATCCGGGTTTTCACAAGCCCCGTAACAGGATTTTATGGAGTCTTTGGGAGCTGGAGGATTAAGGATTGGGAGTCCTCCTTCTTCTGCACCAAACTTAAAGATTGTCTGTCTTCTTGTTCAGTGGTCCCCAGTGCTTTTTGGATGGCTAAAATAAGTTTCCATGGGAGGCAAGCTGTTTTCTCCTGGCGGCAAACTTTTAATCAAATAAAGATGACTCATATTTCTATAGTTCTTTAAAGTTCTTAAAGGAGTTTCCAGAGGCTCATTTAAGTTATATTTCCATAGCCACACATCAAGTAAGAATCCAGCATTTACTGTCAAATTGCTACAGTTAGAACCCAAGTACAGTATTCCTTCCACAAGACCAAACTTTTCACATATCTTTTTTAGATTTCTACACCTCTAAGATCAAGGATTAGATGATTTCTAAAGTCCCAGCTGCTGGACCATCTCCAGTTGTCTTGATCTATATCTGCCTACTGCACCCAGATGGCTCTGGAGGAGAAAGTGAGGCTGGTGGCTTTGCACAGCCCTCCCTTGCTTAAAATACAATTCAGTTGCAAGTCATGGCATTCTTCAAGAATGAAGGACAAAATACACACAAAGAGTCCCAGCTATAAATCGACTGGCATATGTCTCAATCAATCAGAAAGCATGTATCAAATGCCTCCTATGTGAAAGATATTTCACTCATTTAGAAAGATAAGATGCAGTCACAAGCCAGGCAAATAGCAATAAGAGGGCCAGGTAAATCTGTAAAAATGTGAAATTTGCAGCAGGTGATCTTTAAAGTTCTTGATAGTTAGAGCCTATAAAAAAAGATAACAGTTCCTGCCAGATTACTACTGTAAAGTGTATGTATGTGTTACCCATGTAGGATATGTCTGTCTACATGGGTTTGTTTAGGTGTAGCTCATAGGGAAATAGGTCTCTCCAGAGATTCTGCCACTCACCCTTCTCCAGGCAAGACTTTGGTTCCTGCTAGAAAGGGAGCAGGAGATTGAAGCCATGAGGCTTACTACTCTGCTGTCCTCAAATAAAAGTTCCTGGGCTAGACTTATATTTATCTTCCCCCCCAAAAAAAAAATAAGGTAAGTCTAAACAGAATAATTTTTTAGGTTCAGTTTTGTTCCTTATCCCTGACTAGTTACTGCAGGAAGGAGTGTCCCAAGCTATATATCCAAAGGTTTGACTCCCTTCCCACCAAATGCCAATTACACAAAGACATACATGGTGAATAGCAAATATTACATAGTAAACAGCAAATATACCCATTTATTATCAAAACAAATCAGAGAAGTTATACAGAGGAGAATAAATGAGCTCCTCCACTAGAAATGAGATGTATCAGTTCAACCACAAGAGAGAAAGTGTCCCTCATCTCATCCAAAGGAAATTCTCTAAGGTAAGCTGGTAATAAGGACATGTTCAAGGATCCAGTGCCTCTACATGTTGGCTTCTTTCTTTTTTCCCCAGTCCTTTCTGACTCCAGGAACCCCTCCCAGAAGAGAGCATGGAACTGCTTATGTCCTCTATCCATTCCAGAAGCCAGATAAACTAGGATCTCTCTTTTCCCCAGTTCTTGCCCACCTATGCCACCCTTCACCCAGGCATGGAAGCACTGTGTAACCATTCTCTCTACCAACAAATAGGTTTGAGTCCCAAGTTACATTATAATATACAATTATATACAATATTATTCTCTAATTACATTAGTTTTCCCTAGACCTAGAGACTGTGAAAGAGATATAAACATCTCTACCCTCATGGAGGTTACAATCCAATAAGGGAATAAGATGGAGCAGGTAATTATAGTATACAATATTATATTCTAATTGTTATGTGATCTAAGGTATATAATGGGAAAAAAGGGTGTGGGGAGGGAGGAAGGTTGTGGCCAAATAATGAAATAAGGGAAGGCTTCATAAAAGAGGTAGAATTTGGAAAGGCTTTAAAGGACAGAAAGGAATTTACCAGGTATAGAGTTAGAGTAGCACTATGGAAAGAACACTGGGTGGAATTCCAGGTCATATGACTAACAAAATGGAGGAGTAGACTTTTTCTCCACTCCTCATTGACCTCTCAAACTTCTATGAAATAGGACTTACGTGCGAAAGACAAATCTATTTCAGTTGCCTGTATAGTCTAGGACACCAAGAACCCTAGCAATATAGTAATCTATGAAGTAACATCAGAGAAAGCTAATCCATGACCCCCAACAAGCTCAGTCAGCACCATGTGCCCACCATGCTAAGACAAAGCAGCACAAGCCAACTCATGATCTTGATACAGATCTCAATTCTACCCTCCCACTCCCCATGCCCCAGAAAACCAAAAGGCAGAAGCTTGCCCTGCCTAGGACAGCATTGTGTTAGAACCTGCATGTCCACAAAGCTCACAGAACTGAGGAACAAAGGGAATGGAGGCAAGATGCCAGTGTGTAGGTCTGGGTGACACTCCACTATGCCTGAAGGAAAGAGGTCAGCAACCAGCTGGGACCAGTTCTGTTCACTGTCCTCCCCTCATGCCATCCCAGTCACTTGGCACAGAAAGTGAGGCCTGTGAAGCCTAAATTGCCCAGTGTTAGGAGGAGGCTGAAATGACTTTGAAGTCTATCTATGAGGGAAAACACCAACAGAGGAAGAGTCAGAAAGTGAGAAATAGGGGAATAGAGGGGAAAAGATTGAAATCATCAAAGAACTCATGAGGAAAAAAATTCAAAGACCTCAAGCTTAAGCCGATAACCCCAACAGAGAAGACATTAATGCAGAAGGAAGTGTGACCTCCAGATCAGCTAAGTGAATCCAGATGTCTATGAATAAATATTATTAAGAAAAGAAAAGAAAAAAGTAACAAGTTTTTAAAATTCATTTTATCCTAGAAAAAATTCTGACCTCATGATTTCTATATAAATGAATATGTTTCAATCTACAGATGAATATATTCAATTGTATATTTTAATGTAGATAAATAATGTTATAATTATTCTATCTTCTGACCTAATGAGGCAGAGGACCCTGTAGATTCCCAAGAGAGAATGGAACCACAGAAGGATGTTCCTGAATGATTTAAAAGTGAAATAAGAATTGTGAAAGCAGAATATATGGCCTGTACAACAAAAATAATTGGCAGACTAGAAAAACTTAAATCTATGGTTGCAAGTCTCACCAAAGAGTCAAAAGAGAAAATAACACAGAAAAGACAATCTAAAAGAATAGAAGCAAAAAGTGACAATGTTCGAAGAAAATATAAGCAAGACATTGATCTTGAAAACAGAATACATAGGATTATAGGTCTCCCAAAAGAATATGACAAGTCAGAAAACCTGAACACTACAATGCAAAAAATAATACAAGAAAAATTCCCAGAAATTCTTAACACAGAAATGAATACTGAATTTGGAGTCAGAGGACTGGCTCTTCCTCTTAATACCTATGTGACTTTGGGCCAGTCAGCCTACTTTTCTGATCCTCCAGTCCTTTATCTATAGAAAGAGGGAAATGAACTTCAGCTCTTATCTATGATTCTATAGTTATATTCTCAGAATCTAAGGCCCCTAACAGCACTGAATCAGTGAGCCTATTTCATCATTTGCAAAATGAAGAGTTTGAACTAAAGGGGCCTGTAAGATCCCTTCCAGGTTAACAGCAGTTAACTTAAATGAACTGTATCATCATAGAGTTTTAAGGAAGTTAAAAATTAGCTTTCCTACTTTAGGAAATGTAGTTTTGCATGAGTTACTAATCTCTTGCAAATTTTGTATCTCATGCTGTACTGGGGTCCCAGCGCTTCAATCTCTTCTGCTACCACTGACCTTGCATTTCTATCACATCAGCCACCCACCAGAACAGCAAGACTTTGCAGTTTCTACCATCAAATGTCACTCCTGTTTTTAGGTAATTTTGCCAAGATAATGAAATTATCTAAAATAGTACACTCTAATTGCATTAGAAGTCCTTGTCTCCTGCTTCTAGTAATGATTTACCTCCCATACACTCAATGACTCTTCAAAAGCTTGAAATTCTGGGATCTCAAAATGCTGCCAAATAGATGTAGACAATTTCAGGCAAAAGGATCCCACCATGTTGTCCAGATCTTATTCCCAATTATGTTATGTGAGAATAATTTTATCCAGAATAAAATGAGTAAAAAAAAACAAAACTGTTAATTGGCTTTTCCAGGGTTTTTTTTTATCCCTTAGCAACCATGACCATATTGCTTTGAACTGATTTTCATCAGGAAGTCAGTATTGTTCTGCAGAGCTGACAAGATTGGCTTTGTGCAAAGTTTTTCCTGCAACAGCATTTTAAATGTTATTTATTGATTAACAGATGGATTGCCTCTCCAGGCTGTTGTTACCAAAGTGAATTTTGGGGAAAAAGAAAGTTTAAAATGGTCTCAAAACTCAGTTGCTTGTGAATATTAATATGATCACGTTAAAAGCTGAAAAATAAAAGAAAATGGATAATAGCCCTGTATTAACTCTTGTTATGCTACTGGTTTCTCTGTCTTGGCAAGACAAAAGAATAGAAGACGCAAATGTCGCTATAAGCAATTTAAAGTTTTCAAAATAAAAACAAGGCCATTTAGGGGAGTTTCAAGATCCCTACTTTTCATCTTTAACTGAACAAAGCCATGTCAAGTGGACAAGCACTTATTAAGTACCTACTATGTGCCAGACTGCTAATAATAGAAAGGGAAAAAAAACAGTTTCCGCTCTCAAGAACCTCACAGTCTAATCAGGGTAACAAAATGCAAACAACCATGTACAGGATGAACTAAGAGCAGTCTCAGAAAGAAGGCATTAAGATTACGGAAGACTGGGAAAGGGGTTTTATAGAAGGTAGGACTTTAACTGAGACTCAAAGGAAGCTAGGGAAACCAGGAAGTTAAATTTTTCACTCTACAATGTCATAAAAATCACAAAGTTTCAAAAATGGGAGGGAATTGAGAGAATATAGAACCACAGAATCTTAGAGTTGAAAAAGACTGCCGAAATCAGCTAATTCAACTCGTACTCCCCTCGTCCCACTGCCCCCACTTCCACCACTAGGTGGCATAGCAAATAGAGTGTAGGATTTAGCAGGACCTGAGTTCATATCTACCTGAGACACTAACTTAGCTGGTCGAGCCTGGGCAAGTTACTTGACTTCATTCTGCTTCCGTTTCCTCATTTGTAAAATGGGGCTAATAATAACACCTTGAAGAGCTGTTGTGAGGATCAACGAATTAACATAGGCAAAGTGTTTTGCAAACCTTAAAACCCTATATAAATAATAGTTATTATTATCATTGTCATTCTTTTTTTTTATTAAATAACAGCCTTTTAAATAGTTGAAGACAACTATTATTCTCATACTCTTCCCAACATCATTTCCCCAGGCTCAATATGTTCAGTACTTTAATTAATTCTCATATGACACGAATCTTCACTGTTCTGGTCATTCTCCTTGCTATGATCTCCATCTTATAAACGTCCTTTTCAGAATGTAGTACTGGAAATGGAATGTATTACTTCAGATGTGATCTGACAAGGTCAGTGTATAGAGAGACTAGCACCTCCCTAGTCTTGGGAACTATGCTTCCTAATCGCTCTAATATCACATTTACTTTTATGGTCACTGGGTTACACGATTGGTTCACACTGAGTTTGCAATTCAGTAGCAAATACATATGGGGCACAGCAAAGTATTTGTTTCTCCTCTTTGTGACATTTAAAAAGTTCAAGAGACAGTTTCTGGGTAATTAACAATTTTATTAATAATGCTAGTGTATTATGAATAAAAGTGGATGGTCATTTAGCTGTCTCTCTCAAACCAAAGATAAATTGTGATAGTGGACTCACAGTTTATATGCCCTTGGAAGAGTGGGTGTTCCTGAGGGTGGCAATCAACTCTGATTGGTTAACAATTAATAAGAGAATGAATATTATAATGAGAAGTGGACCTGTTCTAATGAGGGGTTACGGGAGAGACTTTGATCAAGTCATTTACTGCCAAATCACCCCTAGCCTGGAATCTAGCAAAGGATCTATATCCCCAGCCCAAGCTTGAGTAGAACACAATGGACTAGAGTTTCACCTTTGATTAAATTCCTTATAAATGTAGGCGGGGTAGCAATACCTAGATTGAAGAGAATGTTAATTCTATCTACCATCATCAGTCCTGTCCTTCAGAGGCTGAGCCTTGAAATGAGGACTTTAGAAAAAGGGGGAAAACTCTGGATCTCCTCCCAATCATTCCTTATTAGTAATAATTTCTCTCTCTCACCTCAGAAAATGTAAATAACTCACAGGAACCCAGAAATAGATAAAAAAAAAATGTGAAGCAATTAAGTGGGCAATAAGCAATCCTCTTTTCTTTCCAAGAGGCTCCCTGTTCAGGAACTGCCTTTCCCTCTGTAGAAAGGGAAATCTCTAAACTCCTAGACTTTGGGTGACTTTCATAGCAACCCCCAAGGCCAGCAGTATTTCAAAATTTTACTTTCTCTGATGAGGATAAATTCTGGCATTATACCAACAAATCCCTCCCTTCCCTATGTGGGAGGCTGAAGTTGGGGGACATTACTCAAAGCCCTAAGCTACCATATGAGCAAACATATATATGGAGCTACCATGTACTTCTCCAGGACATTCCTTCTACCTTTGGAAGGCACAGCTTCTTCCTTTTCTTGAGCTGAGAAAATCCACTCTCAGGTCTCTGGACTCTGACCTATGCAGAGAAAATTAAAGCCAGCAAACACAGCTTCTGTGTGCTTGTGTCTCAGGACATCACAGGACTTGTAGAGGTGGTGGAAGATGGAGATAGTGTGAGATTGTGCACATGTAGAAAATTCCTCCTTCCCTCAAGCAGATCAGTTGACTCTTAATTCCACTGCCTTCTGGATCAGTTTGGGGTAGAGAGGGAAGAAGGCCAAGTGGGCAAGTTATCAAAATAGCTAAATAGCAGAACTGGCCTATCAGCTTACCTTAAACACCTGCACAAAAGGAAAAATCCATCTTCTAAGAGCCCAGGCCAATGGAGTTATTTTGCGCTCATCCCTAGCCACTGAAACCTGCTCAGCTTTTAACAACTTGGCAGGCTTATAAGAACCTAAAACGTCATCTCAGGGAGTTAAGTGGTTTGGGGGATAGAGTACTGGACATGGAAACTGGAAGACCTGAGTTTAATCCTGTCCCAAGTATTTACTAGCCACATGACTCTGGGAAAGTCACTTAATTCAGCCTCAATTTGCTGCAAGTATTTTTTTTCCCAAGGCAATTATTTCCCTTTATATTTTTGATGCACATTTATGTAAAAGCTTTTTAATTTTCTATAATCAAAAATAGCCATTTTCTTTCCTGTGATTCACACTATTCCTTTTATGACAACTTGATATATTCATTTTCTTTTATAGATGTAAATTTCCCCCATGAACTATTTGTTTCCATCATAAAAATTTTGGTATGTCATGTAAATGTTTTAATTATTTTTAATGAAATTTTGTTATTTCTATGATTTGTTCTTTGACTCATCTATTTTTTGGGAATACATTATGGTACATGAATGGGATAGAATACTATTCTGTTGTAAGAAATGAGGATATAGGTGATTTCAAAGAGGCATGGAAAAATGTATGTGTACTGATGTATGGTGGAGCAAGCAGAAACCAAAGATCAATTTATACCATAATATCATGATTACTGAAATGACCAATTTGAAGACTTTTATAAACTGTTGAAGAACAAAATTATTAGAAACAGAGGAATAATTTATACAGTAACAATGATGTGAAGACAAATAATTTTGAAAGCTGTAAGAACTATGATCAATACAATGACCATTCATGATTCTAGAGGACTGATGATGAAACACCATCTACCTCCTGACATAGAGATAATATATTTAGTGTACAGAGTGCGACACATGTACTTATATACATGTATGTACATATTCACACACGTATATATACATGTGTATATGTTTATATTTTGTGTGTGTTTACATATACCTATATATTCCCATAGAGATGTATATATGCATATACATATATACACATTTATATATACAAATACATGCATACATAAACAGCCAATGAGGACATTTATTCTGCTTGACTATGCTATATTTTTTAAAAGGAATTTGTTTTTCTTTTATCCTTTTTTCCAATGAAGTGAAAGGTAGGAGGGAGAGAAAATAGATTTCTGTTCATTAGAAAAAAATGTTTAATAGGTGAGGGAAGAGGTGGTACAGAGGTGAAATGTCAAATGCTCTTTCAGATAAAATCACTATATTGTTATTTCATTTAATTATTTTACTTTGTTACAAGAAATTTCTCACAGAATGGGGGTAATCTATAATTGTTTGTCACATAAAAATAAAACATCAATAAAACTTTAAAAAGATAGCAAGATTAAGTGCTGGACTTTCAGGGACTACTTTTTTATATCCACTACTCTCCCACCCCTACTCCCTCCTACCCCTCATGATGGGTATGATTTAACTAAGTGAGAGAGCAGAGTAGATGTCATCTCAAATGTAGAGAAAAGCACATGCAAAGCTGTGAATGTGGTAATGAATATGGTGTTTGAAGAGGGGGCAAAAGAGACACAAATCAGAGAGAAAGTTAGGGTTTATATTGGCATTCAGAGGGATATATTACCAAGAGACCTGCTGCCACTCTTATAAGTGTGTAGGCACTAAACAGTGCAGAGGTGGCTTCTAGTTCGAAAATGCTTTATGACAGCTACCATTTCCCACTAGGCAGACATTGAAACACATGTTCAGGGCAGGTAGCCATGTGACCTCCATTCATCTGGCGCACCTTTTCTCTGGGACAGCTAAGAGTACTGATTGGCATATATTTTGAAATAGATTCTACTTGCAAAGAGAGTTCACACAGTGATGACTTCTAAGGCTAAAGATTCACATCACACACTAAATGTAATCCACAGCTAGATCCCAATTAGTGTGAATAATAAATCCTCTAAAGTGATCACATGTATTCAGATTCACACTATTTGAAATTATGATTATGGAAAATATTGGTTATAGCCCAAGGGACATATGTGAATAGAAAGTGTGAATTCAAATAATGTGACCACTTCAGAAGGATACATAATTGCATTAATCAGGATGTAACTGTGCTATCACTAATGTGTGTTGCTGAGTTAAGCCTACTCAGAGTTCCAAAATAGTTACTTAAACAGTTACTTTCTGTCTCAGAGTTCTGAGTTAGTTATTGCTGGGTTTTGAATATGATAAGCTGTTATCTATTGGAGAAATGTGACTACCAGAATCATAATATGATTTGGGGACAAATGTAATTTCCCTGACTGTAGATAGATGAGAATTTGTTTACTCCGTATAAGCTAAGGAAGGTTTATTCACAGATAGACTCCAGAGTCTTAACTTAGAAAGATGAGAGAAAACAGAGAGAAGGAAGAAAGATTTCAGAAATGCTTTAGCTAAGTTTGTAGCTAGAAGTGATGGGCACTACATTTGCTGTTGAAGAGCGAGTCTAGATAAAGAGAGTAACAGTTTGGAAAGCAAAGAATCAGATAAGTTTCTCAGGGGATCAACTAATTTTGACTAACATGTAGTGCTGTCTGAGGTGTTAGTCAAGTATAGTATAGATCAATTCAGTTTAGACATAGGAGCATCTAATTGACACAAAAGCTACATTCATCGATGAATTTTTATGGCTAATACCTGAGACAGAAAGAGGACCCCAAAGTTTACAATTCCAAAAATATGAGTTACCCTGAACATATGAGCTTTTCTCACTCATATGCCTTCGTGGCAGGTTTCTGTAAATGTGTGTACCCACATAGGAAGTGCTAAATAAATGTTTATTGAATTGAAGTGCTACCTATCTTTTCTGCTTTAGGTGCTGTGGTTTCAAGCAATGAGTTTGAGGGTTTGGTCTGTTCCACTTGTCCCTTTAAGTTCAAGGCACAGTTAGTGGGAGCCACTCCACCCAAAAGCTTGAGTCATGGCAACCCTGGAGGCAGGATTCCAATCCAGATGTTGTTGCCAGCCCAGCAGGGAATCCCTGAGAAGCCAGAGTGCTTGGCTTTTAGACTTCGAACACTATGGGACCACCATGCTATCAGGAATTGAGTTAAACTGTGAACCTAATTCCCCTCTTCTCCCCAGAGACTAAAGTAGTAATGGGGAGGATGTTTGTGTATTTGTTCTTATTATACCTTTGAAGTAAATATTCCTTTGTAAAAGTAAATCTGAGTGTTAAGTGGTTAAATGGAACCGAGGTTCAGGGGACCCCTAAAATTGAGAAAATATAATTGACTGGGGATTTGAGCCAATAGAAAAAAGCTAGAGACTCTGAAATCCCCTTAGATGCATTTAAAGAACCTCAAGGAGGGTGACCTACTTGGCCTTCAGGCAGTGGAGGCCAGGATATTTACTCTTAAGCATGATTTTCTCGGAGTTTTACTTTGTGATGAAGGTATAATGAGGTATAGACAATGAGGAAAAAGACCTAGAATCCCTTAGAGAGGGGTCACTCAGTCTCCTGGCCTATAGGCCATTTACACTAATAATGTTGTTTCTAACTGTATTTTATAATAGAAATAATAGAATTTTAGAATCAGAAAAAGTTCAAAACAGATGATCTGATGCAACTTCCTCCTCTTACAGATAAGTAAACCAAGGCCCAGGGTAGAACCAAGATCACTCAAGTAATGAGTCAAAGAAACAAGACTTGAATCTATGTCTTCTGATCCTAAATGTAAGACTCTTGTAATTTTATGTTATAAGGAGGCAGGATATGAGTTAGGCAAGTTGGCAGAACATCAGCTTTGGAGAAACTAACAATACTTCTGCTCTTTTGACCCTATCTTTAAAATTCATCTATTGGTATCTCTTTTTATTTCTTGTCTACCTATTCCCTAAAACCTGTATCTAGAATGTCCTTTCTCCTCCCTGTAGGAGATTGACAGTTTCCCTCCTTTCTATCCTCATTGGCTAACACAATAGGTTGTTAAGTTTTATTTGACCTCCTTCCCATTTATATAGTCTACAACCCATCCTATTGAGGGTGGTAACCTGAACTTATTTGTTGAAACTCAGGTACTATAAACAAAGTTTTGAAAATCCATACGTGTAAGAGAAATAACTGTCCTGTATAATAGGAAGAATATTAGATTTAGGAGAACTTGGGTTAGAATCCTAGCTCAACCACTTATTACCTGCGGATGAATCATGGGAAAATTTACCTAACCCCATCCAACCTTCAGTTTCCTCAGCTGTAAAAATGAGGGATTCGGGCCAGCTAGGTGGCGCAGTGGATAGAACACCGGCCTTGGAGTCAGGAGGACCTGAGTTCGAATGTGGCCTCAGACCCATTGCACTCACTAGCTGTGTGACCTTGGGCAAGTCTTTAACCCTGATTGCCTCACCACAAAAAAGCAAAAAAAAAAAAAAAGAGGGATTCACACCAGTTAACTTCTAAGGTCCCTTTCATCCCTGACTCCTATGACCTTACGAAATTGTGATCCTATTCCTTCTTCATATATATGGACTTATATTATTTCCTTCCAATTACAGTAATGATGGGAAATAATTCAACCTTAAAAATCAATGCCTTTGAATTCTTCTTTATAAAAGGAAAGGATTTTAGGTTAGGAAGGTGTTGGGGGGGGAATTCAGTGCAATGCTTCAGGTGTTAGGTAAGTTATGAGCATAAATATTCATGAAGTATCTACAGAAATGCAGTGACCCTAAACTCCTAGGAG
This sequence comes from Phascolarctos cinereus, assembly GCF_003287225.1. Lineage (NCBI taxonomy): Eukaryota > Metazoa > Chordata > Mammalia > Diprotodontia > Phascolarctidae > Phascolarctos > Phascolarctos cinereus. Next base: position 637,298,453 of record NW_027555847.1, read on the forward strand.
TCTTTGTGCTCAACAATAGAAAAGGCAAAAGCCTTTCCGTTGTTCATCATGGCCTTCTTCATTCTGACAAATCAATCAATCAATAAGTATTTATGAATAATAATAATGGCTAGAATTTATATAGCTCTTTAAAGTTTGCAAAAATGCTTTACAAATAGTATCTCATTTTATTGTTACAACAAAACTAGGGAGTAGATGCTATTATTATATCCATTTTATTCTTTCTCTTTATTTTTTTGTTACATTTTAAGTTCCAAACTGTCTTCCCCTTCCCCCCCCACTAAAAAAGGCCTCCATTTGATATAGATTTATAAATATATGTAAAACTATACTATATATACTTCTTTTATCAATTCTCTGGAGGTGTATAACATCTTCCTTCATAGGTCCTTTAGAGTAGATTTGTTGTTTATAGTACTCAGAATAACTTGGTTGTTCACAATTATTCTTCAAAAAATATTGCTGTTGTTGTAGACAACATTCTCTTGGTTCTGAGCATCTCATTTTTCATTATTTCATGCAAGTCTTTCTGTGTTTTTCTAAAATCAACTAGTTCATAATTTCTTATAGCACAGTAGTATTCCATCATAATCATATATCACAATTTGTTTAGCCATTCCTCAATTGATGGGCATCCCCTCAAGTGACACAGGTTTAAAACTTGAGTTTCCTAAAAAATTATTAAATGAATTTTGGCTTAAGAGTAGGACAGAATTTCCAATAATTTCTGAAATGCCCGTAAACATACTTCTGCCATTTTGTACTATGAATTTATGTGAAGTGGCATTCTCAGCATTGACTATTATAAAATCAAAATATCAATCAACTCTGAAAAATGTTGAAGATGCTCTATATCCTGCAGTATCAAATATTCCAGGGGCAGCTAGGTGGTGCAATGGATAAAGCTCCGGCCCTGAAGTCAGGAGGACCTGAGTTCAAATCCGGCAGACCAAACACTTGACACTTACTAGCTGTCTGACCCTGGGTAAGTCACTTAACCCCAACTGCCTTAAAGAAAATATTCCACCAAGATTTAATTCTTTATGTAAAAATGAACAAGCACATCCATCTCATTAGTATGCAAATTTGCTTTTGTCTTTAATAAATGTTAAAATTATATGCATTCCAAAGAATTGTTTTAAAATAAATTTATTTATGATTTATTATTAGTAAATGTTTGATTTGCATACCTATTTTATACACCTGTATGCCTGGGGTCCCATAAAAATTTCTCAGATGAAAAAAGGTCACAAGTAGAAAAAGTTTAAGAAGCCTTGTCTTAAGAGACGGCTGCTTTACCCTGACCTTAAATTATTTCTGCAGTTCAAAGTTTGCTCTGAGGCATTACTTTATATTATTTGTGGGGGGGAATTTAGGAGAGCCACATAATTTCCTGCCTTATTCCACCATCTTCCCAAAATCTTCTCTATTATTATATCCATTTTAAAGAAGAAACTAAGGTAGGCTGAGGTTAAATGACTTGCCAAGTGTCATACAGCTAATAAGTTTCTGAGAATGGATTTGAACTCAAGTCTTCCTGATTCCAGGTCCAGTGCTCTTCATTAGGCCACATAGCTGCCTTATTTAAACACATATATGCGTAAACTTCCTGTATGCACTTGGGCAAAAGTATCACACTACCTCTCATACCTTGACTCCTTTACCTGAAGCTTCAATGGCTCCCCATAGCTTTTAGGAAAAAGCATATACTCTTCCATTTGGGATTTAAAGCCATACAACCTGGCTTTAGTCTCTTTCCAGGATGCTCACGCATTATACCAATTCACGCATGCTACATTTCAGCCCAGCTGACCTAATTGTTGTTCCCTATAAACTTGATCTTCCTGCATGGTCTTCCTTCATCCTTTGCACAAGCTATCCTCTATGCCTGGACTGTTTCCCCCACTTCACCTTTATCTCTTGTAGCACCTGGACCTCCTCAAGGTGAAGGTCAACTCTCACTTTCTTCCAGAGACCTTTCCTGATTCCTTTAGTTGTTAGTGTACTACCTCCCCCTCCACCCTTATCACTGTATATTTATTTTTTGTATATCCACTGTTTACTTATCTATAACCAGTACAATCTTTTGGAAAAATGTCTTCTCTTTGAGGGTGGAGACTGTCTTACCTTTGTGTTTGTATCATGGCCTTGCACAGAGCATGGCGTATAGTAAACACTAAATAAAAACCTGTTGGTTGATTGTTTGATTTGAGTTCTATCTTAACTTGTTCAGATTATGACCAGTCCCCATCTTCTTATTCTACATGATTCTTTTCTATGGCTTTCCTTAGGGGATCTACCCAACCCACCAGAGGCCTACCTCTTGTTTTTTTGTTTTTTTTTTAATATTTTGCGATACTAGTGCAGCACCTGGGTTGTTCACCTGTCTTCCCTAGGTCATGCTCCATGACTAGCCTTCATCCTTTTCTAGTCATATATGCCCTTGATAATATATGTGTGTATATATATGTACATATATTTTTTTTTCCTTACAAATTCCTGCTTTTCATATGAGATAGAATGCTGGATACAGGGTTAGGAAGACCTGAACTCGAATGCCAGCTTAGATACCTTACTAACTGTAGAACCTTCACCAAAAAACTTGACCCCTATCTCCCTCAATTTCCTTTTATGCCAAATGTGGATAATAATAGCATCTACCTTATAACATTTGTGTGGTGATCAAATGAAGGCTATTTGTGAATCTTAAGGTACTGTATAAATACTATCTATAATTATCATTACTATTATAGTATATTTCAGCTCACAGTCACTGTGAGTCTTTCTATCAATATTTGTTCTAGGTAGAATTTTTATTCTTCTAAGGTCATAATATTCCTTGGTTTGCAGCCATCTAAAATGACTAGGAGAAAATTAGGGTTAAATAATAGGTTTTTGCAATTTACTGAAGACGGTATTAAAAGTATCTTCCTCAACCCATAGAAATGCACATTAAGTGGTAGGGCCCCCCAGTGTCCATGGCCCAAATTCTGCTTAGAGCTGCAGCATTCCAAATATTAAATAGAACTTCCTTTATCACCCTAGTACTTCACAAGTTACTCAAGTATTTCTTATATTGTTTCAACCTTTCATTTATCATTGTGGTACAGTTTGCTAAAGTTATTTTTTGTTTCCTTTCTTCTTACTGTTAGCTGAAGCGCAGGTGCTGGTGGCTATTCCTGCTTCTTTCTCCTGCTCAGTTTCCATAATTAACACTGGGATGAGGTTGGGGGGAGAGGAGAAGACCTCTTGTTTTAGTATAATTTGAGTAAACCCTCCCTAGTCCCAAATAATAAAGACACTGATAGAGCCAACCTATCAACAGCAAGAATATTCAAAAAATGATTTTCAGGACTCTTTACTAAAATCCAGAGAGAGGAGAAGAATTATGTATTTGTGATGCTGGTTTATTGTTGTACACACAAATGTTATAAGGTAGATGCTTTTATTATCCACATTTGACATAAGAGGAAACTGAGGCAGGTAGAGGTTAAGTTTTTTTGGTGAGGATTCTACAGTTAGTAAGGTGTGTAAGGTGAGATTTGAGTTCAGGTCTTCCTAACTCTGTGTCCAGCATTCTATCTGGTATGATAACACAAGAAGCATGTCTCTACCACATTATCGAACATCCATGTGAGAGATTTCAAGTGTATTAATTGTCATAGGATTTGGAGGAAGTGAATAGGGAAATTATGCTCAATAAATACACATACCAGGCAAAAAAAAAAAGAAAAAAGAAAGAAAAAAACACTGGCTTATAATGAGAGAATCTACCAATATGCTGTCTGTAATATGTGAAAGGAATTCTACGTGCCCACCTCCAGGGAACCATGTGTTTCCAGTTGTTTTTGCAGTAGTGACAATGTTTATGCTGATCCATCTACATACTCTCCTTCCCTTTCCCCTTGTGATCAGTGACAGCTGGCCAGGGATCAGAGATACAGTCTAACGTCAACCAACAGAGATCTAACTGGCCTATAAGGGGAATAAACCCATGACCTTGTCCACATTAGCACCAAAATGACTAAGGTATATGTAATTATGTCAGGTACAGCACAAAAATGGAAACGAAAAGCTTTTAGAATAGACTCATAAAGCTGGAAAGAACCTTACAGACCATCTGGTCCAATTGCTCCACTTTTCAGACAAAGAAACTGAGTCCCAGAGGAGTATGGTACATAGTAGCTGGGAATATAATATGAGAAGGTAGGGAATAGTAGACTCAGAGTTGGATGATCTAGATTGTGTTCTGGCTTATCACTAGCCATGATGGCTAGAATGAAGAAAAAGCATGGCTTAGTGAAAAGAACACTGGATTTCTTTGCAATAAGATCAGGGTATTTCCTGTGAGGACCTTGGGAAAGTCACTCAGCTCTCAGCGTTCTCATCTGTAGAATGAGGGTTTGGACATAGATGATTTCCCATGTCCCTTCAAGCTCAAAATCCTCTGTGACTAAAGTAATCTTATCTATAAAAGAATAACAATATTTACACACTACTTGCCTCACAATGCTGATGGGAGACAAGAACTTTGTAAGCTATAAACTGCTCACCAGCATTGTACTAGGCCTGCAGTTGAAGAAGAGAGCTGGGTTCTACTTGTGCTTTGGAGATTCGACAGTTGTGTGACCCTGGGGAAGTCCCTTAGCTGTGAACTTTGAGCTTCATTTTCTTGGGCTATTAACTGGGGTTAATAATAACTACAATCCCTCAGTTATAGAGTTACTGTGAGAATCCAGTGAGATAACATATATGAAGCACTTTTCAAATGGAAAAGTTCTATCTAACTATCATCTGCACTTCCTTCAATGGTGATTGAGCCAGTGCTGGCATCAAGACCTCTAGGGTCCCAGGCCAGTGGCCTTGCCCCCTGCACCACATCATCTTCATGAGTCAGTAGCTACAAAACTGGAAATGACATATGTTTGTTGAAATGGCATGAAAAAATTATATCTCAGGACCTTAACAGATAAATGAATTGAGTTTAGCAATTGACCTTTTCTGTGTTTCAGTTTACTGATCTGTCAAATGAGGAGTTCAACTACAATGATCTCTGTCTCTGAAGTAATTTCCAACACTAAAACCTCCTTGACTCTCTATAAATTAATTGGAGAAGGATGGAATAAAAGAAATCATAAGATTAGCTGAGAAATCTTAGGGATTCATTGGATAATTTTATATATTTATGCCTACACTTATGAAATAAATTGAGTTTGCAAAGTGTGGGGAGAAAAGCATTTGTTAAGCTCCTACTCTGAGCTAGTCACTGTGCTAAGCATTTTACAAATATTCTCTCATTTGAGCCTCACAGCAATCCTGGAAGGTAGATGTTATTATTATCCTTATTTTACAGTTGAAGAAACTGAGGAAGGAAGACTTTAAGTGATTTGTCAAAAGTCATACAGCCTGTAAGTATCTGAGGCTGCATTTGATTCAAGTCTTCCCAATGCCAAGTTAGGTGATTGATCTATATGATAGGAACAATACCCTAATTTTGACCCTCGTGCAAATTAAGGTAGTTTTTCCTTAAAAGGTATTGAGACTTTCCCAGAGACTTGGTTGGTTCAGGAAGCTCAAAGCTCAGACTTCTGAGGTGACATCCTCTTCTGACCACAAAGCAACCATGAAGAGCTCCAGAAGTTTCTAATGCTTGGCTGGTAGATCACTATGGATAATTCAATCAAGGGACCTTAGCTCCAATGTATCAACTCAAGGTATCTTCAAGACCTCTCTTTGTTGACTAACCTTCTCCTGTTATAACTAAATACAATTCTTTTTTCTTAATTGTCAAATAATCTGTGAGTGTCTCAGTTTGTTCTGATATCAAATTTAACTTACCTGGAGACTATCCGGAGTCAGGGCCAGCCCAGACCAATCTAATGTACCTTACTGCATCATGTTGATTAAGAACACCCAACCGGCTAAAGCCAGAGTAATTCAAGAAAATCTGAAAACTAAAGCATGAGGGGAAAAGGTGGGACACCATTCCTGGAACTAAGGTACATGATGAGAACTGAATCAGCAGCAAGACTGACACAAACTCTTGGCCCAGAACCTCTTATATTTCTTCTAACTAAGAATGGGAGGACTTCCAAATCTCAGGAGTCTATCAAAGGGGATTAAATTACAAGAGTCAGATGTTACCAGAGAGAAATTAAAGAAAATTAGTTTCAACAGGGTAGTTATAAGTAAAACCTGATCAGAGACATAAAACTGCCATGAGATCATGGGAAGATCATTTAAACTCACAGAGTCTCAGTTTCCTCATCTATAAAATAAGAATAATCGTATTTTCACTATCTACTTAATAGGGATATTGTAAGGAAAGTGCTTTTAATAATCATAATATCTATATAAATGTCTTTTCATCACCATCAATATTATTGGGTAATGGTAGCAGAAAGTCTAACTGGGATAATTATTCAATACTTTCAGGATGTGTATTTTTGTCAGTGTGGGTGTTCTTTCCATTGAGGCAGGTTGTAATCCCTCTAGGACCTAGCAAATTATCTTTGAGAGTCACCCTCCAACCAACCTGATAATGATGAGCTAGCTCATCCATACTTGGCCAGGCTGGGTTATTAGATGGCAAACACCTAGTCCAGCACTGGGCCTGTACCCAAAGCCTTCTCAAAGGGGTGTGACTTTCCAGAGCTTTTGCTCTGCTAGTACAGACTCTGAAAACTCAGAGTCATAGCTCCACACTACCAACAAGACATGTGAGTGTAACTTTAGTGGAGGAGGAGGAGGAAGGAGAAAGAGAAGAAGGAGAAGGAGAAGAAGGAGCAGAAGGAGGAGGAGGAGGAGGAGGAGGAGGGGAAGAAGAACTAACATTTACATAATGCTTTAAGGTTTGCAAAGCACTTTACAAATATTGTCTCATTTGATCCTCACAATAAGCCTGGGAAATAAATACTATTATTACTCCCATTTTAAAGATGCAAAACTGAGACAAATAGAGGTTATCTCAGAAAACAGATTTGAATTCAGATCTTCCTGACTCCATTTCCACTCTTTATGATAACTCACATTTACTTAGCATCATGTGGACTCCCAACTCTGTCCCTCATGACTGGACCACTTCCAAAGTCATCAGTGATCACTTTATTGGCAAATCTAACGACTTTTTCCCAATCTTCACCCTCTTCGATCTTTGAGTAGCATTCACATTATGAAACACCCTCTCTTTTGGAATTCTTTTCTCTGGAATGATACTGCTTCGGTTCTCTTATCTTTTTTCTCAGTCTCTTTTGCAGAGTCGTCATCCATTTCCTAGCCCCTATGGATGTGTATACCCAAGGACTCTTTCCTGAGCTCTTTTGTCTTCTTCCTCTCAGTGATCTCATCAGTTCCCATGAGTTCAAGTGTCATTGCTATGCACATAACTCCCAAATCTATATGTCAATCAGTCAAAAAATATTTATTAGGTGCTAAGCACTTTGCTAAGTGTTAAGGATACAAATAAGAAAAAGAAAGATAGTCTTTGACCTCAAGAAGATTACAATGAAAGCACACAAAAGAAAGCCAAAAAGCAAGAAGAGGAATGGAGAAAAGAGAAGAAGGTACTCAAAGTGGGATATGATAGACTTTCACCCAAAAAGTGCAGCTGATAAAGAGGTGGCTGGTCAGTGAGCCCTCTTTCAATGGCGAATCTGGGAGGTTTTTTTCTTGTTCCACCTTCAGTCCCTAATCAGAGGGACAGAGGATACTGAATGTACTGAAGAGGTATGAGTACCAAAGCCAATACAGTCTCACAATATGATAGGTTTCTTGGTGAAGAGGTTTCCTGGCAGTATGTTTTATCCATTCCTTATCCCTGAGGCCAGGAAAGGTTGGCTAGAGTCACATTGTATATGGCTTTAAATGCTAAACTTTCAACTGGTCATTTCCACTGAAATGTCCTACAGAAACAAACTCAACATATACAAAATAAAAAAAAAAAGAACTCATTCTCCCCCCAACACACACACACACTCACACATACACACACCATACTTTCCTCCCTCCTATTTCTGTTGAGACCAACTCTACTTTTCTAATCCCCTGGGTTCAAAACCTAGGAATCATTCTGTACTCTTCATTCTCACTCATTCCCACTGATGGGGTGTGGCCCAAAGGGAATCTGGCTACCCTTTGTCTTCAGGCCCAGCCTCTCATCTCACTTTGAAAGCCTTAGTTTACCTTTTAATCTCATTCAGATGCCTTCATTATCTATTCCCATTGTCAATTCAATCTCTTAGACATTCCAATCTCTGGGAATTCTCACCCAGACCCTTTCCCCAGACCCTTTTCCCAGACCCTTCCCTGGTCACCCAAAGTATAGATCTACCCTGGCCCTCATTCAGGGCTGAGAATCTCAGGCCAAAAAGGCTGAGACTTTTCTCATGCCTGCTCGGCCTTACGGGCGTCACCTGGCCTATGTGTTTTATCACTAATAAACTTTTCCTCTGGCTGAAGAAGATTTGAGTTGAATTCTTTCAGGCAGGGCCTGGTACCACGATTTTGGGGTTCCAGCAGCACCCCAAAGTCCTAGACCTCTACACCACTACCATATTACATGCCAAATTTTAGGTAATTCTGCCTTGGTAACATTTATTGAATCTGTCCCTGTTTCTGTACATGCATGGCCACTGTATTAATTCAGGTCCCTATTACCTCCTAAACTGGTCTTCCAGAATCTAGACTTTCAACTTCTCAATCTATCCACCAAGTAGCTGCTAAACTGACATTCATAAAGCATAAATTTAACTTTGTTGCTCCCTCCTCAAGAAGCTTCATTGACTCCCTATTGCCTCTGGGATAAAACAGAAATCCCTCTGTTGGGCATTTGAAGTCCTTTCCATTCTGGCTGTAGCCAACATTTCCTGGCTTAGTACACGTCACTTCATTTCACATGCTCTACACTCCAGCTATACTGCTGCTCCCTATACATTCTATCTCTGGCTCCAGGCTCTGGGTAGGCAGGCTATTCCCTATGCCTGGAATGCTTTCCTTCCTCTGCTTCTTGAAAGGTTCAGCTCAAGCACTATCCCTGTCTCCCACCCCAGTCTTTCCTGATTTTCTCAGTTGTTTTCATCCCACTCACTCATAATACTTTGCATTTACTTTGCATTTTGTGCGTGCGTGCATGGGTGCGTGTGTGTGTGTGTGTGTGTGTGTGTGTGTGTGGTGGTTGTTTTCCAGGTTAGAAAGTAAATTCTTTGAGAGCAGGAACTATTTATTGCTTTTTAAAATTTTTGTATCCTTATGGCCAAGCACACAGTAAATGCTTATTAAATGCTTGTAGAATTTAACTGAATCCCCATTTCACAGATAAATCATAGTAGCTCTGGTACAAGGGATGGAGAGCTGGTCTCAGCTTGAGAGATCTGGTTTCAGGTTAGTTTTCTGACACATGCTGACTGAGTGACTTTGGATGAGTCACTTAAACTCTCAGTGACCCCAGGCAATCCTAAACTCTGCACTGATAGAGTTCTCCATACCAATGAAATCCTAGGTTCATTGTTGTTCAAAAAAAAAAAAAGCTGGTATTTACAAAGGGTTTTACATCAGTGACCTCATTCATTCTTACAAGAACTGTGAAGGCAATTACTATAGCTTTATCCCCATTTCACAGAAATAGAAACTAAGATTCAGAGAAGTTAAATGACTTGCCCAGGTCTATACAACTAATAAGCATCAGAGAGAGGATTAAAACCCAGATTTCACCTGGCTTCAGATTTACCAGCACTTAACATAGTGCCTGGCATACAATAGGTGCTTAATAAATGTTCCTTGAACTGACTTTTAACTAAATCATTGGATCATGCAGCCCATAAGTTTCAGAGCCATAATTTAAACCTGATATTTTCTGATTCCAAGTTACACTAAGTCACAATGTCCCTCATATATGATCCCATACACCACTGGCGCAGCTACAGCGGTGTAATAGATAAAAAGTGTTGAACTGGAGTTGAGTTACTAGCTGGGTAACTCTGGGCAAGTCACCTAAGTCTGTCTGCCTCAATTTGCTCATCTGTAAAATGGGGGTAATAATAGTAGCTACCTCCCAGGGCTGTTGTGAAGGTAAAATGAGAATGTATTTAAATCAAGCACTTTGTACATTTAAAGTGTTATACAAATGCTTTTGTTTGTTGTTACTATTCAGTCATTTCCATCATGTCTGACTCCTCACAACTGCATTTGGAGTTTTCTTGGCAAAGATACTGGAGTGGTTTGCAATTTCCTTCTCCAGCTCATTTTACAAGTGAGGAAACTGAGGCAAACACTGTTAAGTGACTTGCCCAAGGTCACACACAGCTTGTAAGTGTCTGAGGCCAGATTTGAACAGAGGAAGATGATCCTTCCTGACTCTAGGCCCAGTACTCTAACCACTGTGCAACCCAGCTGCCTCTAGCTGTTATTGTTTTCTTGTTTTTACATAAGGAGATACTAACTAAATAAGAAATCTGAGAGATGTGGGGTTAATCAGGCAAGGACTGCTCATTGGAAGGGCTTAGCCCTATTTGCCTAAGAATCTAACACTCTTAAGGGAATATTTATAACCAAAAAAAAAAATCCAAATTCAACTATCCTTCTAGTTATTATTTTTTAAATCATCAAAGCCCCACTGTTCATATTAAGCTTTGCAAAATTAGACTTGTCGCTAATTGGACTCACATTTTTTATTCCTCCACCCACCTCTACATCTTGAGTATGTTTAAATTGGCTAAATAGGACTGAGCTTTGGTGGGATTCAAATATCACAGTGGTCTGTGATCCTGGATTGTGGATTTGCCTTCTTGTCTGATCATTATATTGCAACATATGTCAAAGGGATGACTGAAAGAGAAGTCTGACCTGGTAATTATTGCTGCAAATGAGGCAAATCCGGCTAATGCCAAGGGAGAAAATCAGCAATATTTCCCTTTCCAGAGCTAGCACTATCCCCAGGCCAAACTCCCACAATGATAAAACATATGGAGAATCTGGCCATCAACCTTCCCCACTTAACATAATTCCCCTCAAGTCTCACATGATATTCATTGATCTTGACTCATCCCCATGATACTAGTCTCCTTAAAATGCATTTTGCACGTTTCCAACTCCCTGGAGATGCCATAGAACCACGCAAGTGTACACAATCCTTCCCTTCTTCCTTCCAAGTCAGATCAGACTGTAGAAAACCTAATGCCATTCACACCATCTCCAAGAGTTAAAGTGCACCACTAGGGACCAAATTCTCCATTGCTTGCACATCTGTCCCCATTCCACAGCAAACACCACACATTTATTATACGGGCATTTGCGCAAGGGTCAATATAAACATGCTCCCATTCACGGCATGTTACGGCTGAAAAAAATTTTTTTGAAAGCATTAGTCCAATACTTTCATTTTACAGATAAGAAAACTGAGGCCCAAAGCAGGGATGGGGTGGTGGTGATGGGAGGTGATGGTAAAGTGGCTTGCCCAAGTTGACAAATTCATAGCACTATGGGAGCTAAAGCCCAGGAGTCCTAAGTACCAGTTCAACACTGTTTTGAAAAAAGAAAAGCTGATATGATATCTTTCAATGAAAACATGGCCATTTTCACTTGAGTAAGACAAACATTTCCATGAGTATTCAAAAGAAAGAAGTGAGGGAGGTAAAAATACAATAAAGAAAGAATGAATAGAAGAGATGAGAACTATAAACAAAAAAGAAGAGAAGAGACAGAAGGATGAGGGGGGAGAGAGGAAAACAAGGGGAGAAGGAGAGAGAGAGAGACATAGGGAAGGAAGGAGAGAGAGAGATGGTGTAGAAAGGGAGAGGAAAAGGAGAAGGGAGAGTAAGAGAGATTGTAACCTTCATACAAATGAGAGTATCTAAGTATCACAATGTTACAATGTTGCCGGCAGTCTTATTAAGCTTAATCTTATTGGCAGACTTGGCCTCAAGTCTCTTCTCCACAAAAGGATGTCAGGGTCCAAGTAGTTGGAGCCAGGATGCTGTTCCAGATTTAAGTGGACAATTTTCTTTCTTGTTTTTTCTTCTGAAATGGTTTGAATGACTGAGAAAAGAAAAGATAGGGCACAGGGGCATGCAGATTCTCCAGAAGTCAAAGAAGGAAGGAAGGGCATTTATTAAGTACCTATTATGGGCCAGGCACTGTGCTAAGCACTTTATAAATATTATCGAATTGATTCTCACAGCAACCCTGGGAGGTAGGTGCTATTATTATCACAATTTTACCGTTAAGGATTTTGAATTTTGGGTACCTCAACCACCCCCTATTTCCATTTTCCTTACTGAAAATAGTAAGAAAAGCTTCTCCTGAGACACTTTGCTTTCTGAAACCAGTGGAGACAGTTAAAGGAGAATGCTCTAGCAAGAAGAGTTGGCACAATGGATAGAGTACTAGACTTCGAGTCAGGAAGACCTGCATTCAAATCTTGCCTCAGAAATTTCCTAGCTGGGTGACCCTGGGCCCCTCACTTAACCTCTCTCTTCCTCAGCTTTTCTTTGCCTCATCTATTAAAAAAGAGGAGTAGTACCTATCTCACATGGTTGTTCTAAGGATCAAATGATTTAACTCATATAAAGCATTTCACAAACCTTAAAGCACTACATAAATGCTAATCAATAATTACTAATTTCTTTTCCTTTAATTTTTCAAGAAAATCCATTTTTTCTGTATTATGGAATCATAAAATTATATGGCCTAGACTTAGAAAAGAATTTAGAAGTCATTTAGTCCAACCCCATCATTCAACAGAGGAAAACCATTTAGGCACAGAGAAGTTAAACAAACAGAGCCATAAAGATGTTTTGTGCCCCGAGTCATGTAGGAAGTAGTGAAGGAACTTGCTAAAATGTAGGCATTGACTTCTTCTTATTAGGTATAACATGGGGAACATTACTGAATCTTTTATTTTCAGTTGAGGATTCAATCACTTATCACCTGGATACCAGCCCCCTAACTCATCTCTCCAACTTATTTCCCTCCTCTCTAATTCATCCTATCCTGAAGACCACTTTCAGAGAAATTTTCCTAATTCACAGTTTCAATTCTCACACTTTCAGGGCCAAAAATTTCAATGGCTTCCCACTGCTTAACAAAAAAAATCCAAATCCCTTAGCTTGGCTCTGAAGCTCCCTACTTTCCTACTTACATTTCTAGCTTTATCTCACACTGTTTCTCTCTACACAATTTGTACTCCTATCACACCAGACTACTCAATGATCCATAATCCCCAGATTTGGTGATTACATTTTTCCCATTTCTGCCATTACACAGAATGTCTCTCTCTTTTGCATTTATCATATATTATTTTATATTATGAGTATATTTGTGTGTGCATATTTCCCTACTAGATTGTAAATTCTGTGAGAGTAGGAATAATTGCTTAACTAAACTTGGTATTTTCCCCCAGGGCTCAACACAATCCTCTATACATAGCAAGTGTGAAACAATTTTTTTTTGCCAAAGTAAATAAAATTCCTTCGATATTCCCCAAACTATAGAATCTCCCAGCTGCAAAGGACTTCAAGGTTCCTTGGTCCAATCCACACCTGAACAGCAATTCCATCTGCAACACGCCTGAACAATGGTCATCCAATTTTTCCTTGAAGATCTTTCAGTGAGAGAGAACTCTGTCTCAAGGCATCCTGTTCCACTTTTGGACAGGTTTAAGGGTTAGAAAGTTTTGTCAAACCTGATTGCCTCTCTGCAATAGCCATCCATTGGCAGCTAGGTGGCACAGTGAACAGAACATTAGGCTTGGAGTCAGGAAGACCTGAGTTCAAATCCAGCCTCAGACACTTACTAGCTGTGTTACTCTGGGCAAGTGCCTTAATCCTATTTGCCTCACATCTGTAAAATGAGCAGGAGAAAGAAATGGCAAACCACTCCAGTATCTCTGCCAAGAAAACCCCAAATAAGGTCGCAAAGAATCTGACACAGCTGAACAACAACAATATCCTTCCATTACTCTTAAGTCAACCCTATGGAGTCAAGCAAAAGAAACCTAACCCTCAATTTGAAGTAGAGTCTTTCAAATACTTGACTACTACATCTTCTTTATTACAGAATAACTATCTCCAGTTCTGCAAATGATCCTTGCATGGTATGTCTTCCAGTTCTCTTGCCTTTCTGATCACCCTCTCCTGGATACATTCCACTCTGAACTATGGTTTGGAGAAAGGATTCTGACCCACAAAAAAATAAAATGAAGAACCTATGGTAAAAATTGGCACTTAGAGTGAGAAGAGCCTGTGGCTTAAATATTATCTCATTTTGTTATTTTTTTTTTCAAAGCATTTGACTCAGTAGTGCCAAAACATAGCCTTAAATGTTTTTATTTATTAAGTATGTATTATGTTCAAGGCATTGTGCTAAGTGCTGGGGATACAAAGAGGCAAAAGATAGTTCCTGTCCTCAGGGAGCTCACAATCCAATAGAAGAGACAACAAACAAACAAATAAGTACAAACAAACTACATATAGGATAAATAGGAAATAATTAAGATGTAAGGCACTAGAATTAAGAGGAGTTGGGCATAGCTTCCTGTAAAAGATAAGATTCTAGTTTGGGCTTAAAGGAAGCTAGAGAAACCAGGAGGCAGAGGTGAGGAGGGAGAGCATTCCAGGCCTGGGGGACAGCCAGAGAAATGCTGGGGGCCAAGAAATGAAGTGTTTCATCAATGAGATAGCAAGGAGGCCAATGTCACTGGAGTATGTGGAGGGATGAAAGGTATAAAAGACGACTGGAAAGGTATGAGGGAGCTAGGTTATGAAGGACTTTGAACATCAAACACAGGATTTTGCATTTGATCTGGAAGGCAATAGGGAGCCACTGGAATTTACTGAGCATGTTTGTGGGGTAGGGTTTATAATTGTAAGAACTGCACTTTAGGAATATCACTTTGGTGGCTGAATGAAGGATGGGTTAGAGTGTAGAGAGACTTGAGGCAGGTGGATCTACCAACAGGTTGTTACAGTAATCAAGGCATGAAGTGACAAGGCCAGTACCAGAGTAGTGGCTGTGTCAGAGGAGAGAAGGGAGCATATTCAAGAAAGGTTGCCAAGGTGAAATAAACAAGCCTTGGCAACAGTTTGGATAAAGGGTGGTGAGAGAGTGAAGAACTGAGGATGGCACCTACATTGAGAGCCTGAGGGACTGAAAAGATGGTGTTGCCCTCTACAGTAATAGGGAGATTAGGAGGTGGGGAGAGTTAGGGGGAAAGATAATGAGTTCAGTCTTAGACATGTTAAGTTTGAAGTGTTTAGTAGACATCCAGTTTGAGAAGTCTGAAAGGCAATAGGAGATTGAAAGTCAGCAAAGAGCTTCGGTCAGGAAAGGTAGATCTGAGAATCATTAGCATAGATGTGGTAATGAAATATATAGGAAATGATGAGATCACCAAGTGAAGTAATGTAACAGGGAGGAGAGAAAAGGATCCAGGACAGAACCCTTTGGGACGCCTAAAATAGACAGCATGATTTATATGAGTATCTAGCAAAAGAGACTGAGAATGAGTGGTTGGGTAGGGAGGAGGAGAACCAGGAGAAAGTGGTTTCCCAAAAACATAGAAAGAAAAGTGCATCAAGGAGAAGAAGTTATCAACAATGTCAGTGACTGCAGGGAGACACTGAACAAAATAAGGATTGAAAAAAGGCTTTGGATTAGGTAATTAAGACATCATTAGTAACTTTGGAGAGAACAATTTTGGTGGAATGAAGGTGGAAGGCAGATCATAACAGGTTAAGAACAGAGGAAGATGAGAGAAAGTGGAGGCAGCTACCTAAAGAATTTAGCCATAGATGGTAGAAGAGAAATAAGACAATAGTTAGTGGGGATGGAAAGATCAAGTGAGGGTGTCTTTGAAGTATACATTAGGATTATGTACTTGGAAATTACAACTACAAGGATAATTTTATTCAATGAATTTCTGATATCAAGTGAGATATAAAACTGGGAAATATATGCATGCCAAAGGTATTCTCAAATGTTAAGGAAGATATCCTGTATAGAGTCTAAGTCAAAGAGGGATTTCCCATGGATGATAAGGTTGTACATATGCTCCTGTTTGAGGATGACATTGTGCCTATTGCATCAAACCCCAGAATATTGCAGGGTCCCTTCAGTGAGATCCATGGTCACTCAAAAGAAAATGTTGTAATAATCTGCTCCAGAAAACAAAATAAACAGACACACACACATACACAAATGGATGAAGAATACAGTTTAAAGTCCATTTAGTTCTACTATCAATACATGCGACTTGAAAAAGCTACCAGTGGACAATGAATTAACACCCAAAATGAATAGGAAGAGAATGATCTGAATTGTCTTTGGAGAATTATATTGTGTTTTCAATGATCCTAAACCATTTTCTGCCACAAAACTCACGTATTTAACACTAATATTCTCTTGGTAATACTATATGACTGCAAACATAGAATACCATAGAAGCTGAAAAATCTAATTTGGGAGTAACCCAAAGTACAATGAAGAGACATATGGTGGGTCAATATAGTCTACAGAAATTATCATTTGTTGTTGTTCAGTTGTTTTTCAGTCATGTCTGCCTCTTCGTGATTTCACTTGGGGTTTTCTTGGAAAAGATACTGGAGTGGTTTGCCAATTCCTTCTCCAGTTCATTTTACAGAAAAGGAACTGAGGCAAACAGGGTTAAATGACTTGCCCAGGGTCATATGGCTAGTAAGTATCTGAGGCCAGATTTGAACTTAGGTCTTCTGAGTACAGGCCTGGCACTCTATCCACTGTGACATCTAGCAGCCTCTTAATTATTATTTAGGACTTGTGTACTAGAAGTACAACAGAAGATGCCAGCAAAGAAATGTATGATGAATGAATGAAAAAGCATTGATTAAACACTCACCATGTACCAGTGCTAAAACACCTACTCAGTGATAGGGATATAAATACTGAAGTGAGATAGTTCCTGCCCTAGAGAGTTTATATGCTAATGGTAGATTTAGAGTCCCCTTAATCCCCTTAATAAAAGGATTTGTTAGTAAAACTTGAAATCAATCAAAAGGCCATACCCCAGGACCTAGAAGGCCACATGTGGCCTTGAGGACACCCTGTCCTAGATCTTTCAAGATCCTCCCACTCACTATCTTATCTGTGTTGGGATAATTTTTATCAGGTAGAAATCAAAAGGCAAAAGTAACAGAAGTTCTCCACCTTGCTCTGCCTTTTAGGATCTTTCCATAGGGAAAGAAAAAAAGGTCAGATTTGTCTTCTATAATGGATTCGAATTTTTAGGCAAATGAACACCCTGAAGGAAAATTGAGAGTCAGGGCAAAAAGGTGCTGTACCAGTTAGGAAAGACGAGAGTCAAGAACTCTAAAATCAAAAGTTCTCTGTATTCTGGTTGTCTAATCCCAAACTTTATAATTATCCCTGTGCAACCTTGTGCCAGTCATATAATAGCTTAGTGTCTTAGTTTCCTACCTACAGGCTGAGGATATTAAGATCTCGTCTGCTTACTTCTTAAAGTTATTAGGAGCATCAAATAAGAAAATTGTTGTAAAAGCATTTTCTAAAGGTATTAAAAGGTGCTATAATGCAGATGGAGGTTGAGAATGGGAAGGCTCAGAACAAAAAGACAAGGCATTATTGTTAAACATTTTATTCTATCACTGTCCAAGTATATCCTTAACCAGGTTATAAACTCCTTGAGGGCAGGTGCCATGTCTTAAGCATCTTTGTCTCCTTAGTATCTAATATGGTGCCCCATATATGAAAGACTCTCATTGTGCCTGGTGATAAGGCAATATAATGGAGAGAATACTGGATGAGTCAGACGACCTCAATTTGAATCCAAACTCTGTCAGGTGTCACTTGTATGACACTGAACAAGTCTCTAGAATTCTGTAAAATGAGGAAACATGTGTTGGACTGGATCTTTAAGATCCCTTCTGTTTTTCAGTTTCTCCGCATTATCTCTGCTACAATAGAATGAAATACCTACAGCATGTTCTGTTTAAAAGTAGCTCTATAAATTCATCCACAAAGTAAGTATAAACCCCCTCTGATATAGCTAAAATATTCTACTGGTAACTTGCTTAAATAAACTCAGGTGTGTAGGGGTAGCTAGGTGGCACAAATCTCACCTCAGACATATGACACTTACTAGCTGTGTGACCCTGGGCAAGTCACTTGACCCCAACTGCTTCACCAAAAAAAAAAAATCAAGTATTTAAAAATCTAAACTCAAAACAAAGAGAATTTGAGGAAGGATAGGTGATTATAAAAGATCAATGATTTTTTAAATGCATTCATGGTGCTTAGCACTATTTATTCCAAGTAATTGAATTGTAGAACTGGAAGACAACATAGTGTGTGATACAGCAGAAAGAGCAAAGGACTAGGAGTGAGAAGATGTAGGTTCCAATCTTATCTTTATCACTTACCACCTGGGTAATTTCTGGCAAATCACTCAACTCGTGTAGGCCTCATTTTCCTCATGTGCACAGTGAGGAGATTGGATTAGATAGCCTTTAAGGGCCCTTCCAGCTCTCAGCCCGTGATCAGTGATTGAGGTCATCAAGTCCAACCAATACAGGAACCCCTTCCAGAATATGCCCGACACATGAGGATACAATAGACAAATTAATACCTACTTGCTTAATTGATTAATTAATTAAGTATAGAACTTCTTTCAATAGCAAGTACTCCTTCACTCTATGTTATCCAAGGCCTATCTCAGAGAGCTCTAGTTCATCACCACCGGCCATAAGGTGACAATCACCATGCCAGCTATAAGGTGATGGATATTTTAGCCATAGTCTCTCATACTGATTGGCTACCAAGGAAGGAAAGGTCATGTTCTGCATTGGTGGAAGAACTATTCACACCAATAAAATCACATATCATTAAATGAAGAGAGCTCTCCTAGTACGTTTAATAACAATAATGCAATTGGTACACAGCATAGCTTGATACAGTACAAAAAAGGCTGATCTTGGAGTCAGAAGACATGGGTTTAAGTCCTGGTCCGCACAGAATAGCTATGTGTGACTTGGGCAAGTCATTTCTCTTTGGTGAGCTCTCAGTTTCCTTTTTGTAAAATAAGGATACTAGTACTTTGCATGATCCAGCTCAGTTCATTTTTGTAAAGAAAGCCCCTTTGTATACTTTTCACTTCTGTACTTCAAAGGATGAGTGCTTTCTACATGAACCTGAATTATAGTCACCAGTCACCTTAATTAGAACATGAATTCTGAAGGATGAAAAATCCATCAACTTGTGGCCACTTCTCTGAACTGCCCAAGGATGGTCCTTGGCTGACAGACATAAAGTCCAGCTGTGGCCCCATATTCAGAATCTTTCCAGTGTGGTGGCATCTGCCAGAACTTGTGCCCCTGACTTGACACAGCCTTTGAGAGCCTCAGGCTTCCCTCTATACCACAGTAAGGAACTAGGATAGGATCTGAATAGTCTGTAAACATACAAAGGCCCATCTTTTCTATGCTAATACTTTACTAGTGTTGTTATTTGGCAGCAAAACATAAAACACCACTGTTTCTGAAGAGCTAAAAATGAGTATCACCAAGAGGGCAATGGAGAGGCACAGGGTAGATGCAAGTAGACTGCAGCAGACAACTCACAAGAACCTCTGATAAAGAATATGAGTAAACGATGTCACAGAGTGATTGTACAATGAAAAGAGAAAATGGGCTGGATGACTGACAATAATGATGGATGACCAGGGATAGCCAGAACAATCCACTAGTCCTCTTGCAATGTCAGCAGAAAGTGAGGAAGGCCTTCAGCACATTGGTGGGACTCTCTATGGGGAACTTTGGGAAGACAGAATAAGAGTCCCGCAACATGGGCAGGGACGGGTAGGTTTTGATCTGTGCCATTGGAGGGAGTTCCACAATTGACCAGATAACAATAATTATGATAATTATTAAAGACATAGACTATGGTGTGATAACTAGATAACTGTCCTTGGAGTCAAGAACACCTGGGTTGAAGTCTTGCCTCTGACACATTCCAGTGTTGTGTTTATGGGAAAGTCATTTCACTTCTCAATGTTTTCCCCAGGTGACTCCCTGTGACAGTGTTACAGATAAGTTGCCAAACTGAATTGGAAGGAATTTCCATATTGAGGGTCTCATAAAACAATGAAATCATAAGGTGAAGAACAACCTTGTCCACATAATTCCATTGTAGGTAAAGGAATATACAAGGAAAGGTGTCTTGTGGAAATTGGCCTCAAGTCCCCAAGAATTCTGGGATTGTTATGTTTTTCTTGACCTTGAACTATAGAGTCAAACTCTGAGGTTTCTGTTTCCAAGAACTGACAGAACATTTACTTCACAAGAGTGTTGCAGGTATTCATATGATATGCCATGTAATAATCATACTTGGAAAAATAAACAAACAAATCTCATGAAGCCAAAAAGCAGAACAATGCCGGTAAAGTGAACTTTTAAAATAAGGTGTGGATTCCTTAGGAGAAAGACACCACTGTATTACATATGCTGGCTTCCAACTTGTTGACACACCTTTGTACATGTTTCTAAGAAGAGACTGAAATCAAATTCATTTTCGTCTATACTCTCTTTGTCTCAAAAAAGGAGAATGGGTGGAGTCTGAAAACTGTAGAGTTGTGAGCCTGACTTCTATTCCTGGCAAAATTCTAGCACAAAATATTAAAGAGATGGTTTGTGAACAATTAGAAAAGAAATCATCAATCAGTATGGGTCAACATGGTTTTGTCGAGGCTAACTTCATTTCCTTTGCTTCCCAAGGTTTTTAGATAGTTAAATCGAGGAATTCCAGAGAGAAAGTATATTTATATTACATCAAAGTATTTGCTGAATTGTCTCAAACTATTCTGAAATGCAAAGTAGGGAGATATGAATTAGACAATAGTATACACTTGGGTAGATTAGGAATTGGTTAAATGACCACACCCAAAGACTAGTCAGTGATGGGACAATGTCATCTTAGAGGGAGGTATTTACTGGAGTGCTTTAGGAATCTGTCCTGGATGTTGTGCTCTTCAATATTTTTTAAATGACTTCACTGCATCCATAGGAGGAATGCTTGTAAAATTTGTTGCTGCCATGAAGTGTGGAGGGATGCCTAATACATTAGATAATAGACTTCAAATTTAAAAAAAAAAACCTTGATGGACTAAAATGTGCTGAATATTAAAAAGTGAAAATATATATGAATGTAATATCTTTTATCTAGGTTCAAAAAGTCAGTTTTGGAAGTACAGGATGGGGAATGTATGACCTGAAAAAAAAAAGGTCCTGTAAAACAGATACAGGATTTTAGTGGTTTATAAACTAAATATGAGTCAACAGTATGACACAGAAGTGAAAAAACAAAAACAAAAACCACCTAATTCTCTTTTAGGGTGTCTTGAAAGGCATACGGTTTAGGAGGAATGCAGTGATAGATACTTCCACCGTACTGTGCCCAGGTTGGACCATACCTTGAGTGCTGTGTTCAAGCCTAGATGTCATATTTTGGTAAGGTCATAAATAAGCTCAGGCACATTCAGAGAAGAATAGCTAGAATGTGGAGAGGATTGAAGAATGTACAATATTAAAGTCATTAGAAGATTTGGGGATTTTTACCTTCAGAAAGAGAAGACACATGTTTTGTTTTTGTTTTGTTTGTTTTTTGGCTAGGCAATGGGGTTAAGTGACTTGCCCAGGGTCACACAGCTAGTAAGTGTTAAGTGTCTGAGGCTGGATTTGAACTCAGGTCCTCCTGAGTTCAGGGCCAGTGCTCTATCCACTGCGCCACCTAGCTGCCCCCAGAAAGAGAAGACATATGAAGGAACATGATAGCAACTTTCAAATATTTGAACGTCTGTCATGTAACTGATAGATTGGACTTATTCTGGCTGGACCTAAAGAGTTCCTAAAACTGAGAATGGCAGATTTAGGCTTGATGCAAGATGATATCCAGAACTGAACACAGTGCTACAGATGTGGCTTTAGGTCCTTTTGAACTTGGCAAGTCTGATTTATCATGACAATTGAAATGGATGTGGTATTCTCAGAGAAGAAGTAGGCTTCAGTTACAGCAGTGATGCGGGCAGAGTATTAGTTGAAAGTCTACAGTTATAGTTGAGTTTGTTGAGAACACAGCAGGGCACAGTGGAATGAACTGGAAGATCAGTGTATTGCTTTGAAGTGGTCCTGGGAATGAACTGGTTTGTTCAAAATTGGGATGAGGGGTCAGGAGAAGACAATATGGAGGGTTGACTGAAGTATCATGCTTTGTCTCAGACTAGAAAGAATAGACTAGCAGAATTAATTAATTGCCACATATAACTTAATCAAAAGAGTAGATCTAATTAACCCCATTGATGGAATTTGAAATTCTGTTGTTTTGGAATGCTGTACTTCTCTGTCCAGTCTGGACTCCTAATTTTCTTTCCTCTCCTTAAGTGTAGGTGTTTGACTATTTTGTCCTTACCCGTCTTCTTTTGTCTTTCTGTGCTTTGTGGGTGATCTTCCTTATTCCAATAGGTTCAATAATCATTTCTATGCAGTCTATATTTCTGTTCCTAATCTCTTCTCTCAGACCCAGTTCTGTATTTCCAAATGCCTGCTGGACATCCCTACCTAAATATTTATCAACACCTCAAATTTCATATGTCTAAACTGAACTTCCCCCTCTGCCCCCAAGCCTGCCCTTCCTCTTAACTTATCAACAGCCTACCTTCTCTATTTCTCTTGAAGGTACATGATCCTACCAGCCATCTAGGCTCATAACCTCAAAGTTATCTTTGATTCTTTCTCCTCCTTTGCCTCCAAATCCAATCAGTTGCCAAGACTGATTGATTCTACTTTCAAAATATCTCTTGCACCTGTTCTCTTCCCTCATTGTGGGTATTTTCAAAACTGTCAAGTCTGCAAGAAAAAGAAACACAACACTGAGGCAGAGCTCTAAGCCAATAGCACTTGATTAAAGGGTCCATTGTTCCCTCTAATGAAGTGGACCTCAGATCTTCCTCATAATCTGAGATGCCCCCTTTCTCCAGGGCCTTAGTTTTATAGTGCTTGATGCCTAGACAATACAGGTGGAGCAGGCCAAAAATACAGCGTCTGATTGGTGGATAGACCTTGCCCTTGACCCTCCAGAAGGGTCTACACAAAATACAGAATTCCATTGTTAGTGAAAAATGGGCTAGTGAACAGACCTTAACAGATCTATCTTGGCCTTCCAGGAGGTCCTACCAAGCCAATGAGCAGGCTCATGGCGTTGGGCTGATAAGGGGATATCAATACAGTTACATGGGCTGAGAGGCCAGTAGAAGGACAGGGCACAGGCTGGCAAGTAGGATCACACATTGGCTAAGTGACCATGTTCATATCTGCATGTTGGGCAATAGAGGGTTGACAAGGGATGGAAGGGCAACAAAGATAGGTAGGGGTTTCCATGTAATTGAGTCATCTCTGTCACACTGGGCTTGGTCACTATAACAACGAAAAACAAGAGTGGAGGTCCTCTAGTTAGCCTCCTATAATTAAGCAAGTGAACTTACAATTGATAGTTCACAGCTCTCAGGCCTACTGTCAGAACTTATAATCACCATCCCTATGGAATCATATGAAACTGATTAATATTGATTGGAATTGGAGTCCAATAAAATAGGGATTCAATTAATCATCAATCACACCATTTGTAATACTGCCACTTAGTTCAGTCGCTTATCATCTCTCACCTGGACTAATCAATCTTCTTGCCCACAGCTCATCCACTTTCCAATATACCTTTCATATTACTACCTAAGTAGTCTTCTCAAGGGGCTGCTTTGACTATAACTCTTCTACTAAAAACAAAATAAAATAGATTGCTTACCAGATAAAGTATATATTGTATATCTTAGCATTCAAGGCCTACCATAATCTGACTCTAATTTATCTTTCCTGTCTGATTATATTCTACTTCCCTTGATTCGTTGTACTCTATCCTTCCTAGAAGACTAGGCCCAGAAGACTTACTCCCTCACTCTTCACTTTAGAATGAACTTAGGGGACAGCTAGGTGGCAGAGTGGATAGAGTACCAGCTCTGAAGTCAGGAGGACCTGAGTTCAGATCCCTAAGACCAAACACTTGACACTTACTAGCTATGTGACCCTAAGCAAGTCACTTAACACCAATTGCCTAAAAAAAAAAAATGAACTTAGTCTCTTTCAGTATCCTAGGCTTTAGTTGTTGTTGTTGTTTTCCTTTTCCTTCCCATTTCCTTGTGACTGTAATTGGGGCAGTGATAATGATAATAACAATTATAATAGTGATGGTGGAGGTGTCTGAGTAGACCAGAGAAACTGAAGCTTCCATGGTCTCCAATGTCATTTGAGAGCCACCTGGGCTTTGGTTAGTAATGGATTCCAGAATTAATAAAATGAGGAAAATAAGGATCAAAGCTTATTTCTGATAATATCCATCTGCATGATGCTGGGATCAGCTGGCTCGGTCCATTTCTTTTTAACATCAAATATTCATTAGTTCTTGGAAATATATACCTTTTAGATAGGCTAAGCAGTCACAACATCCACCGGCCTGTCAAAAGGACTAACTAACTGCCAGGGAAAGTCCTGGGTGAGACGTGAAGGAGGTGAAATTCATTCTCCTCAGCATCTGTCCTCCACCCCTTCCAAGGGAAGCTAAGAAGAGGTCATTAACCCAGCAACAAACTCCTGGGGAGATAAGTTTGTAGTGGTCTTCCCATCATGCCAACATTCAAATGATAATGTGAGGGTTGGTTAGTTTGCTCTGTCCCATCTCTTAGAACTACCTCTCTCCACTCAAAGAGCCAGGATTCACCATTCCTGCCCTTCCCACCCCTACCCCTGCCTCTCTCTCCCTCTTCCCTTTTCCCCTGTGCCTTTAACAGTGACTTTCAGCTCCCATCCTGGAGGTGTGTTCCCCTGATTGGTGAGAATTCATGATATCTAGCAAGCCCCAGACCTGACCACACTTCACCCTGGTCATCTTCTGTATTTCTACCATTCTGGCATATGCGTTCTACCATCTTCCCATTATAAAATCAATGCTAGTGTACCTGGAAAGGGAGTGTAAATTGATTGCCGTGGTTTTACAGACCAAAACATCCCCCCCACACACACCTCCCAGACACAATTTTTCTACACATTTTGTTTTCTTGAATGCTTGAGGGCAGGAGCTATCTTACTATTGTATCTAGGTGGCAAAATGGATAGGGTACTGGCCCTGGAATTTGGACGATGAGTTAGAATCCTACCTCAGATACTTATTAGTTGTGTGACCCTGGGTAAGACTCTTCCCTTCTCCACGGCTCAGTTTCCTCATCTGTAAATTATGTAAAAATAATTACAGCACCTACCTCCCAATATTGTCGTGAGGATAAATTACGATATCTATAATGTGTTTTGCACGTTACCTTAAAGAACTATATCAATGCTAGCTAGCTAGCTAGCAGTAGTAGTAGTAATAATAGTAATACTAGTATAAGTAGTAGTTGCTCCTCCCAATCCCCCCTACCCCTACAGTTACCGTAGTGCCTGCAACATAGTAAGCACTTAACAAATGCTTCCTTTATTCATTTGTTTACTGAGATTTTCTCATTAAAACTCAATAACGGCTCATACCCTTCTCCACCTCCCACCTTCGCCCCTGATTTCCTCTAGGAACGTAAGAGTTTAGCTCATGTCTAGGATTTCCCCACAAAAGTTCAAAAAAGGCCCTCAGTTTCCATATAAGCATTCATACTACAAGACACTAAATAAAGAACATATTTTGTTTAACCCAGAAAAGGATTTATATGCAAGCCCCTAACTAGTCAGGATGCCTCTTATATTTTACTGATGTCTCTCTTCCCATGGAAGTATACATATATTACACGTGATTCATGGGATAAGTGAAGGAAGAGGACTAAGATATTTTTTCACCAAGCCTCTAAACCTTTTGTCCTGGAAGATCTGGTCATCATGAAGGCCTCCCTCCAGGGAACCAAGGCCATTCTGGATCTGGGTCTTAAAGCTTCTGCCTCTGTGTCTCTGGTCCTGGTGAGTGGTTCCTGTATTCTTTGTTACTTGGTGCTATTGCCCTTCTGTCTCTGTTGCTATCTCCATGGGAGTTGGGGTCTCTTTCTTCCTTCTATGTCTCAGCCTCTGGTAAGTGTTCTCTGTCTCATCGTAAAGGTCCAGTACAAAAGCTAACTGAAATGTTTGAATTTCACATCAAGGATGGAAGCCAGGGTTCTATTAGTGCCAGAGAGGGGAATATATAAGTGATGTTTAGAAAGCAGAATTAATAGGACTTGATAACAGATTGGAAAAGGGGGATGAGAGCCAGAGAGAGGAACTGAGGATGACACCTATATTGTGAACTTCAGGTAGTAGGAGGCTGTTGATGTTCATTATAATAGAGAAGTTAGGAAGAGGGGAAGGTTTTGGGAAAAAGATAACAAATTCAGTTTTGGACACAGAATGAAAATGTCTTGGGGACATTGAGTTCAAGATGTCCAATAAGAAGTTGGAGACCTTTCACCCAGCAATACCACTTCTAGGGCTGTATCCCAAAGAGATCATACAAATGGGAAAAGAACTCACACGTACAAAAAATATTTATAGCAGCTCCTTCTGTGGTGACAAAGAATTGGAAATTGAGGGGATAGTCATTAATTGGGGAATGGCTGAACAAGTTATGGTATATGAATGTGATGGAATACTATTGTGCTACAAGAAATGATGAGCAGGTAGACTTCAGAAAAACCTGGAAAGACTTACATGAATTGATGCAAAGTGAAATGAGCAGAACCAGAAGAGCAATGTATACAGTAACAGCCACACTGTGCGATGACTGACTTTGATAGACGTGGCTCTTCACAGCAATACAAGAAGCTAAGACAACGACAAAAGATTCACAATGGAAATTGCTATCCACATCCAGAGAAAGAACTATGGAGTCTGAATGAAGATTGAAGCATACTATTTGTTCTCCTTTTCCTTTGTTGTTTTGTTTTATTTCTTCATTCTCATGGTTCCTCCCATTAGTTCTAATTGTTCTTTACATCATGACTAATGGGAAAATATGCTTAATATAAATGTATAAGTAGAGCCTATACCAGATTGCATGCCACCTTGGAGGGCAGGGAGAGCAGTGGGAGGTGGAGAAAATTTAAAACTCAAAATAATATGAAAAAAAAAGAAGTTGGAGATGTGAGACTGAAGGTTGGGAAAGACCTTAAGGCCAGATAAGTAGATCTGAGAGCTATTCTATATAGAAATGGCAACAGAAACCATGAAAATTTATGGAATCACCAAATAAAATGGTATAGACTTGCAGGTTCCCCACCCCTGGAATAGAGGGAGTGAAAAGTGTCCAGGACAGACTCCTGGGGAACACCCATGGCCAGTGGGTGAGAAATAGATGAACATGGAGGGCTGAGAAGGAGTAGTTAGATAGGAGAATCAGGAGAGAGAAATGTCACAAAAATCTAGAAAGAAGAGGGTACAAAGTGTAAAAGGCTAGAGGGATGTCAGGAAGGATAAGGACTGAGAAAAGGAGATCAGATTCAGCAATTAAGAGATCTTTGGTAATGTTGGATAGAGCAGTTTCAGCTGAATAATGAGATTAAAAGCCGGGCTGGAGTTAAGAGAGTGACAAGAAAGGAAGTAGAAGCACCCATTGTTTACAACCTTCTCAAGGCATTTAGTGACAAAATGAAGGAGAAATATAGAGCAATAATTAGCAGGGATGGGCAGATCAAATGAAGGATGGAGAAGACATGGGCATGTCTGTAAGCAACATGGAAACAGTTGGATGATAAGGAGAGACCAAAGATTAATGAGAGAGTGGAAATGATAAAGGGGCATTCTGCTAGAGAAAATGGGATGAAATAGGATCACTTGTCCATATGGGGGGTTGCGTTGGCAAGAAGGACCTCCTCTTCATGTGAGACAAGGGTGAAGGAGAAGACAGAAAGCATTTAAGTAATGGGAGATAAAAAGGAGACAAGAAGGGGTTGTAAGTGAAAGGTAGGAAGGGGCTAGGTTATGAAGAGCTTTCAGTGCCAAACAGAGGACTTAATATTTTGGAGGTAATAAGGAGCCACTTAGAGGTGGGGAGAAAGGGTCAGGCATATGCTTCAGAAAAATCACCTTAGCAGCTGAGTGGAGGACAGATTATAGTGGAGAGAGATATGAGGAAGTTGGAAGGTTATTTATATAGTCAAGGCAAGAGGTGAAGAAGACCTGAACTAAGGTTATAGCTAAATAAATGAAGAGAATCTTCATCTCTCTGTCAATACAGGTCAATACCAACTGTACAACTTAGAGTCTTAGTTGCCTAGAGTACTGAGAAATTAAGGGGTTTGTCCAGAGTTCTACAACCAATGTGAGATCCATCAGAACAGGGGTAACACATGAAATTAGTGCCTGGGACAAGGTAAGCTTACCACTTACCAAAGAGTTCACCTTGGGTAGGGAATGTAACTCTGTTTAGGAGACAGAAACAAGGAAAGGAACTTAACTCAGCTCCTTGGAGATCCTATAGCTTGCAAATGCAAAGACAGGACTTAGGAGATCAGTTCTGATTGTGGTACCAAGATTCTTCTCACAGCAACCTTTAATTTCTCAAGGCAGAGAGTGGAATGTGGGGCTTGAAATCAGGAAGACCTGAATTCAAATCCTGTCTGGCACATAGCTAATACATGCTTGTTGGCTGACTGATTTCAGTTGGCCCAAAGCACAAAGTCAGAGAATGTATTTTCACTTCTCAACTCTGCAGCATAGTTACCTGCTGCCCTCTTGGCAAAGACTTTCCCCTGAAATAGGTGTACTCTGATGAATTTTCTCATTTACTTCTCATACTCCTCACTTAAGAAATCTGGCAAAAATCTATACCTACCCCCTTCCTTCTTCCCATCACAAGACTGGCTCCCTACTTGTAAGCATCTAGTGTATAATATTACAAAGAGGAGGACTTGCCAATGAGGTCCCAGTCCATGGAGCATGCACAAAATTCTCTGCTTACTATCAATCAATGTGGAGACTTGGTGGGCCTACTTCAGGAAGTAACTTGAAGGATAGCACTAACGTGTGGCATTACTAAGAAGACAGCTAAGAATACAGTCTGTGAGCTGCAAAATGAATTATTATATTTTTTTTTAATGGGGGGTAGGTAGGATAGAGATCATTAGAGCAAAAGCAAGGAGAGCCTAGTTAAAAAAAATCACAAAATTTCAGAGTTGGAAGAAACTCCAGTAGCCTTGTAGTCCAACACATACCTGAATAAGAATCCTCTCTAAAACATCTCTAACAAGTGGTCATTTCACTAAAAGATCTCTAGGGAGAAGAAACCCACTACTTTCTCCAAGAATCTCACTTTACTATTGCATAACTCTAAGCATAAAACAAATCTTCCTCATATCAAGCCAAAATTGACCACTTTGCGATTTCCATCCACTGCTTCTTTTTCTGCTCTCTTGAGCCAAGTCAATGTCTGATCTCTTTTACATATGCTAACCCTTTACATACCTGAAGACAGCTATCATGTTCCCCTTGAATCTTCTTTTTTTATCCCAGACTAAATACTCATCTTTCCTTCATGCAATATGAAGGAGTAGGTCCTAGAAATAAAAGGTAGCTAGGAACTTAATGTGGGTATTTGTATTACCTGTGGGTACCTCCTTCCCCCTCCCTCACACATTGTATCCTCCAGACAAGGCTTCTAAAAGTTCAAGGTACTCTGTGGGTCTATACTTACTCTAAACCATAGCTTACTAGCTCCCAATGATGTATTTGCCTTTCTAGTTATCCAGAAGACTGAACTGATTTAAAGTAAAATCATTTAATAAAATAGCATGGTAAAAAAAAAGTAGAAACAAAACATTTCTCCCCTTAACCTGAGGCATATTTTCCCATTAATACAAATACCTTCAGTGAGAAGAATGATCACATTTAGGGCACATACTTGGAGAGCACATATTATACAGGTCAGAAAGTTCTTGTATTCAGCTGAAATCTGCCCCCCTATAACATCAATCTATTGGTTCTGACTTCTGGTCCAAACAGAATAAAGTTAATTCCTCTGTTGGATGGCATCTCTTAAAAGATTTGAAGACAGTTATCATGCCTTACTAACATGTCTCCTCTTCTAAACATCTCAGGTTCCTTCAATTGTTTATCTCATGAGTATTTTGAATTTCCTCATACTCCTGATCTCCCTCCTCTGGATGAGCTCCAATTTGTCAATCAATGCCTTAGCCAAACTGTGTTACCCAGAACTGAATACATTTCAGATTGGGTCTATAGGACTATCATTTCCCACTTCAGTATACTATACTTCTCTATGAATGCAACTTAAGATGACATTAACTTTCTGGGTGGCTACATTACAATGTTAACTGATTTAATTGGACCTCAAAGTTCACTAAAATCCCACCATTTAGCACCTTTAAAAACAATATTTTCCAACAAATTAAAGCTGGCTTGTATTTCTGTTACATGTGTAACAAAAAAAAATCTTTTCACAAAATTGATCCCAAAGCTCTCACTACTAACTTATTTATGACACCTAGAAGCTGGTGTGTAGTTGATGATTACTTTCCACACTGCACAACAACTAAATGAAATAAATTCAAAAGACTACTTTTTTTTTATTCTTTCTGTATGTCATGTGATGAAATCTTTCTAAAGCACCATGAGAAGAAAGAACAGTGAACACAAAGAATGCCAAGAGCTTGTGAGCTTTTTAGTCTTGGGAAGGCAATTACTCTCACTGTAATTGAGAAACTGAAATTTATCTAGGGAATAACTTGTGTATTGCTATCGTCTTTCACAATTTGCTTCAGTGATTTATGGGAATTTTCCTATTCTTTTCATGCCTTTCCAGTGTAGCCTGTAGGTATCCTATAAGACACATTTAGAACCCGAACTAAAAACATTTGCTTAATTATTCTGAAATAATGATTTTATTTCTTCAATCTAGGAGCTCCTTCCACTAATACAAGGCACAACCCCTCCTCTATTCAGTGGATGACTATTTGTTGTAGCTAAGAAAAAAAACAACAATATATCACCTAAGCATGTCAGCTGGTCCTTGGATGACAGAAACATAATTGGATGAGATAGGTAATATGGTGGATTATGGATAGGTCACTGGGCCTGGAGCTCTGGAAGCCCTAAACTCAACTCTGGTCTCGACACTTATTAGCTAGCTATGTAATCATGGGCAGGTCATCTCTATCTATCTTAACGTCCTCATTTTCAAAAGGGGAAAATAATAGAACCTACCTTCCAGGATTGCTATAAAGATAAGTCCTACATAAATGCTAGTTATTGGTATCATTAATATCTTTCTAGTTTGGTACGACCTACCAGAGTGTGTCCTCCACTGGCACAGACTTTGAGAACCCAAAGTTAGCCCATGCCACTGTAACTGAGACTTGCTTTGTGCATGGTCAGATCATCTAAGGTGGAAGCATCTTGCTTCTGAGAGAAGACATTCAGAGTCCCTCCATCATACTTTTGGTAGGAATGACTTCCTTCCACTGGCTCTATAGCTAGAATGGGCTGCATTTTTAAATAGGACTGGGACACTTTTGCTCTCTTTCCCATGTGTCCAGACACAACATGCATGAATAGCAGGTAACTGAGGGTGGGGGGGGATGAAGAGGGGTAGTGCAGGGAAGGGATATCTTCCTCTTTTCTCATCTTTCAAGTCTCATGTTACCAGAAATGGTCCTGGAGTTGTTTCATTTACCATTTTCCATTCTAGGTTCAGGCAGTGGAATCCCCACTGGATTGGAGAGCTTGAGCTATGTAGACTTTGGAGGCAGAATTCTAGGCTGGATATTACTGCCAACCCTAGCAAGGAAGCCTAGAGAAGCACTGGTGCCTGGGACTCAAGCAAAGTGGGGAGTTAGAGTTGGACTTGCAACATGGTGGCATTGTTGCTATACAGGAACTGGGCTAACTATGAACCTAAACCAGAGCATGAGGTGATGGTGGTGGGGAGAGATTATGCCCTCAGGTGCTGGGGGAAGTGTTTATATGTTTATTCTTGCTATACCTTTGAAGCAAATATTCTTTTGTAAAAGCAAATCTGACTATTAAGTGGTTAAATTGAATTGGGAGGCAATAGACTTCTAAAATTGGGGAAACATCATCAGTGGGGGTTAAAGCCAATGGCAAAGAGCCTAGACACCCCAAATCCCCTCAAGAACATTAAAGAACTTTGGGGGAGAGGTGAAACATAACACACCTAGACTTTAGGCTGTGAGGGCCAGAATAACTATTGTTCTACTATGATGTGTCATTGAATGAAACTTTAATGGAGAGATCAAAATATTTAGGGAATTATATAACCTAGTTAAAAACCTAATGATGGAGTCTATTATAAACAGCTTTGAGAGTACTTATTTCTTCCCTGGCTATTCTACTTGAAGAGTACTGATAGAGATCATCTGAGAGCTACATTATCAGATAAGAGTATACTGAATCTAGCCTGGGGTTTAATCCCTTTTCTGCATGATAGCTCTTCAAATATTTGAAAATTGCTATAACATCCGCTCCAGTTCTTCTTTTCTCTGGGCTAAACATCTTCAACTCCTTTAATGGATCCTTGTATAACAATAATCTTCATTCTTTCCATCATTTGGACCTTCCTGGATATATTCTAGCTTATCTATGCCCCAAATGGGATGTCCATACATCCATAAAGTACAAAGAGGTTAAGTTAAAGACAGAAAGTTCCTATGTACACCAAAATAATCATAATAGCACTTTGTGGATGCAAAGAACTGGGGGGAGAAGTAAATGCCTGCCAACTGGAGAATGGCTAAAGAAATTGTGATATGTGAATATAATGGAATATTAATGCGCCATAAGAAATTAAGAACATGAAGAGTTCAAAGAAGTTTAGAAAGACTTATAACAGACACAGAATCAAGCAAATTACATGTATATGGCAATGTAAATGGAAAGAGCAAAATAAAGAAAACTTAAAGTTATACTATTACAATGACTAAGAAGTTTGGTCCTAGAGGAGAGTTGAGAAAGTTTATCTCCCTCCTTTCCTTGTGTATGTAGAGTGTATGGGTATGAAATATTACATATGCTATCAAACACAATTTATGTGTTCTTCACTTCTGCTAAACTGTTTTTTTTCTTTTTTTTTCCACATCTTTCTATCTTGTCCATACATATAGCATGAAAGACTTTATCAAATTGTTTGCTGAAGCCTAAGTATACCGTCTAAAATATTCTCCTTGTTTACCAGTCCAGTCTCCTGTCAAAAAAGGAAATGAGATTAGTCAGGCACAATATATTCTTGATGAAGCCCTATCTTAGGTTAGTGATAAGCACTTCCTTTCTAGTTGCTTACAAACCAAACCTCTAACACTGCGTCCTAGAATTTTGCCAAAAGTTGAAGTTATACTCACTGGTCAGTAGTTTACAATCAGTGAAGAAGCCTTTATTAAAGTGCTTTTTGTGTGTCAGCACTGTGCTAAGTAAGGGTTGGGGATATGAAGAATGTCAAAAACACAATCCCTGCTCTCAAGGGCTTACATTCCAAAGGGGAAGACAACATGTAATGATCTATGCATAAATGATATAGCAATGTAAATGAAAAGTAAACTCAGAAGGAAGCCACCAGCAGTGGTGAGGATCAGAAAAGGCATCCTTGAAAAGATGAGATTTTACCTGGGACTTGAAGGAGGCACAGAAGCCAGGAAGCCAACATGAGGAGGAAGAACCTGAGCAAACTCACAGACCCAGAGATGGAGTATTGTGCCAGCAACAAGGCAGATTCCACCCTCTTCCCTTTCTTGGAAAATCAAGACACTTGCCCTTTTCCATTCCTGTAACACTGTTTCCATTCTCCAGATATCTTTCAAATTTCTTGAACACAGACTCAGTCACATCCACCAGTTGGAGTCTATGTGAGCCTTGTGTCTTAAACTTACAGAGGAAAGCTAAAAGTAATCCTGCACCCAGTTCCATTTAGTTGGATTAGCTTTTACAAAGGATTATTTACTTCAAAGGCATAACTACAAATATACAGATGTACTCCCTAACATATGATGCTTAATCTATC
This sequence comes from Phascolarctos cinereus, assembly GCF_003287225.1. Lineage (NCBI taxonomy): Eukaryota > Metazoa > Chordata > Mammalia > Diprotodontia > Phascolarctidae > Phascolarctos > Phascolarctos cinereus. The sequence goes on from NW_027555847.1 coordinate 637,332,512, forward strand.
CTACCACCACCACCACCACCACTGCCTAACGCTCCAGTGAGGAGAAGGAGATTAGGTTGTTATCTCAGTTCCTATATAGGACAGTTCCAGTTCAAAAGGTCCCCCTCTGGGCAGGCACCTTGGCTTCTCAAGGATTTCTTTCCAGGCTGGCTGGCAGCAACAGCCCACTGGGAATCCTAGCTCACCATAGCTCCAACTCCTGGGTCTGTGAAGATTGCCATCTGAACCTAAACACTGAGAAGGAAAAATTAAACAGAACAGAAACAGAAACACCCCAAGCCATGGTGCCTAAAAGGAGAATAGAGGAGACAGTATCCCCTTCCTAGAGGCAACAGGATAAAGTTCAGGGGAAAGAAGAGAGACTGTCTCAATTTCGCAGTTCTAAAGAGGCGGCTTGTTCCAGCCACACAACAATAGAAAGAGGTTACTTCCACCCATGCATTATAAGAATGGAGGATACTCCTCCCAGAAGCATGGTGCCTCCATGTTAGGGAATCTGGGTGTGCTCCAAGCTCCCATTACAGTTATTTTCAGTTCCAAATCCTTATTAAGCATTTTTATTCTATCATCCACAGACCAAATATAATTCTCTTTCAAAGAAGCAAAAAAAAGTGAATTAAATATTTTTAGCCTTCCCATCTTCATCCATTATTACATCCCTTCTACCTTGAGCCTAGCCCTATCCTTTCTTTGACCCTCATCTGACTTCTAACATACTTAATAGAATCCAATTGTATTGTCTTTAGCATCCATCATCAATACCAGTTAATGCCAGGCTTTCATGCTCTCCACCCTAGTTTTACAGTATTCATCTTCAGTAACCTTCCCTTACTTCCATCTTCTATATGTGCCTTTGTACAACCTCAATTAGCTAATGAATTCTCTGTATAGTTAAGCTGTTCTCTTTAAGACATCACCCTCTTTTCCTCCTTCCCAGAATGATTTTTGTCTTCAGAAATTCATTGTTGGGAGATTCCCATACTCCTTAATCCCTTGCATAATGTTATTGGGCCATTAGATTCTATTTATTCTTTCTCTGAACCTTTTGAAATCTGTTCTATTGAAGTCTAGGATGGAATCAGTCAACAGGTATTTATTGAGCACTATGTGCCAAGTACTGTGAGAAGGATTGGGAATACAAATACAGGCAAAAAGAGATAGTTTTTGCCCTCAGAGTTCACATTCCAATAGAGAAGAAAAGACGAAAAAGGAAAATGAAAAGTGAAGATGTTGAGGGGAGATGGGAATGGAGTCCAGACAGCAGCTTAGGGAGAAACAAAGATGGTTGGCCTAGGTGTCCTCCTCCTTGGTCAGAATCATGTTTTAAAAAGCAATTCCTCTAACTTTTGAAGAATTTTTAAATTTACTTTTCATTGTCTTCCTCAGGCCCTCCCCTCACAACAATTACCTTTTATTCATTTTGTCCTTTCCTCTCAATAGACTTTAAACTACTTGAGTGCAGGGACTGTTTCACTTTTTCATGTGTATCCCTAGTACCTAACACTCTTGTATGGAAGTCACCAAATATCAAAAGATATATTATTTTGATTTGCAATATTTTCTTTTAAAATTCTTTTTTATTTCATTTTTTGGTGCCATAGAACTGATGGACAAACATTTTGCCTATAAATAGGCATTTAATAAATGTTTGCTTAGTTGAATCAAATACAATTATCTTCATGGTATCCTTTTTGCTTTTGTACATCAGACCATATGAAAGGAGAGATGGGTAGGTATCCTTGAAATGATGTTTCTTGCTGCCTTTATACACACAAAAGTCCTACTCTGATGCCTCTACATGAAATGTAGGTAATTTCTACATTCTCAAAGACAGTGATGCATAAACTCTGGCGGGATCTACCAACTCAGAAAAGTTTTGAGTATAGTCTTAGCCACAGACTGTACCAACTGCCCAAGGACAAACCTAGTTAAGTACAGAGAGGCTCATCATCTTAATCCATAAAACAACACACACACACACACACACACACACACACACACACACACACTCTCAATCCGTTATGGTTCCTTTCAAGTTCCATAGGGATCATAGTGAAGTGATAGAAAAGGGTACAAAACATACTAAGAATATAGTTGGCAAGCTCTCTTTTAACATGGATTCAACTGTTAGTACTTCAATACGAGACTGTTGTTCAATGACCAAGGCACTGAGCAGTAAATCACATAAAGATCAACTCTCTCACTACCAATGAAAGGAGAACTCATAAAGCTGAAGACAATGGAAGAAAAGCTCCAAGGTTCTTCCCAGAGAAGTGAATGAAGACTTGTCAGGGTCAGTTTCATTATTTGTCCAAAGGCAACAGGAAATACTATTTCATTTCATTCCTATTATGACAGTGGAAAGACTATTTCATTTCATTCCTATTGTGACAGTCCATAAAATGATAGTCCTTTATTAGATAATCTCTAAAGTCTAGTCTAGCTATGGCATTCAATGTCCTGATGATTCTAATCAATTCAATGAGCATATATTAACTACCTATTATGTACAAGTTTTCCAGATACAAGTTTTCCTTTTAGTAATTTAATTAGAAAGAAAAAAAGGAAGGAAGGGAGGAAGGAAATAAAGAAGGAAGGAAATGTTTAAGTGCCCATTGTGCTAGCCGTTTACAAATATTATTTCATTTGATCCTTGCAACATCCCTGGGAGGTAAATGCTATAATTTCCCCGGTTTTACAGATGAGGTAACTGAGACAGACAGAGAGTTTAAGAGACTTGCCCAGGGGTCACATAGCTAAATGTCTGAGGCTGAATTTGAACTCAGGTGTTTCTGATTCCAGGCCTAGTGCTTTTATTTTAGCACTGAATCTGTCATTTTAACTACATTGGTCCAGCTGAGTTATAAAAACAAATTCTCAAATTGCTTGTGTCCTCTTTTATTTCTGTAAAAATTATTTTGTGCTTACATTATGTAAATTCTGTATGCATGTTAGTTGGTTATTGCAGAAATATTTAATGCATTTTAAGTGAAATTTCTCTTCCTATTATTTCCTACTCTGTTTTGTTAGTAATGTAGTCAGTTAGTAAATATTTATTAACTGCCTACTACGTGCCTGGTGCTATGCTAAGCTCTGGGGATACAAAAACAGGCAAAATGGCTCTTATTCTTGAGGAGCTCACAATTTAAAGAGAGACAACATGCAAATAACTATGTAGAAAAGCTATATGCAGGACAAATTGGATATAAACACCAGAGGAAAGGCACACTAGAATTAAGAGGAATCAAGAAAGGTTTCCTGTAGAAGATGAGATTTTAGATGTAACTTGAAGGAAGCTAGGGAAACCAGAAGGCAGAGATGAGGAAGGAGGGCATTGCAGACATATGAGATGGATTGTGAAAATTCTCAGAGCTAGGAGATGGAATGACCTGTTTGAGAAACACTAAAAAGGCCAATGTCATTGGATTGGAGAGAATGTGGAGTGGAGTAAGGTATAAGAAGACTGGAAAACTAGGAGGCAGTTAGGTTATGAAGGGTTTTAAAAGCCAAATGGACAACTATACTTAATCCTGGAGGTAATAGAGAGCCACTGGAGAAGGAGGGAGATGACATGGTTAGGTCTGCACTTTAGAAAGATTACTTTGGTAGCTGATTGGAGAAGGGACTGAAGTAGGGAGAGACTTGAGGTGGGAAGATCAACTAGAAGGCTATCCTCAATAGTCCAAAAATGAGGTGATAAGGACTTACAGCAGGGATGTGGCAGAATTACTATGACTTGGCAACAGATTAGGGAGGGAGAGAGAGAGGGTTAAGGATATTGCATTGGTTGCAAGCTTACATGACAGCGAAAATGGTGGTGCCCTCAAACGTAATATAGAAATTAGGATAAGAGGAGTGTTTAAAAGGAAAGATAAGTTCAGCTTTGGACATACTGAGTTTATGATGTCCGTGGGACATCTGGTTCTATATTATGCAGATAGTAAGTTTAGGAGGAAGTCTGGAAGAAGGATCAGGAACTCCAAGACAAAGCAGGAAGACACTGCATGTAATGACTGACAGTAAGGAAGACAGCCAACCAACAACTGGTAATATGTTGACAACCACCACAGCATATCTGTGGAGAGAGAGGTCATCTGTGCCTTTGCCAATGAAACCAATTTTCCTCAAGTATATATAGGGAGTTAAGGTTGTCCCTCCACTTTCACCTATGGAGGATGAGAAAGAAGAGGAAGACCCAAATGGACAGATATTGTTAATACTGTAATTAAAGAAACCCAGTAGAACCATAGGGAGTAGTTGATCTGCATCAGAAGTCTTGAGAATTGTGCCCCCTTTGCAAGAAGGGGAGATAACAATTAGCTGGGATATTCAAAGAGAAGGAAGAGTAGCAAATTATTACCAATAGTGATACTATTGCTACCTTTGGGTAGGATCTGCTTATTTTGAAGAGAATTGACCCAAATAAACCTCCACAGCTGTAACATCTTCCCTTAGGGAGTGTTCTGCCAGTGGAGTAAACATCTAGAAGCAACACTGGGGGCAATTATAGTGTGTATGTAACTATCCCCTTTCCAACATATACCAAATACATTGTATGATATATCTGTGCTTGGTGTATACACACACATACACACACACACACACACACACACACACACACACACACACATATACACACACCCCTACCCTAGAATAGGGGTTGTCTATTCACTGAAAGGGTAGGAGAGTGTATAATGACAGAAATTCAGATACAACCCAGGCTGCATTCTGTAAAGGTGAGAGGTCTGACCCTCTATCCCATTCTTCTCTCAATGTGTTTAAGAGGCCCAGACACTATATTTGGCAGGAAATCTGGGTGGATAAGAATAGCTGACAGTTTGATGTGCATGTGTGGAATGTGGGAGAGTGGTTGGAGCTAGAAAAACTGATTTGAGAGTCAATCCCATAAAGGTGAAAACTGAAACTTTAGTACTCACTGAGAGGGAAGGGAAAAGAAGGGAAGGAAAGCAAGCAAAAGAAGATAGAAAAATAGTTAGGTGGTTAGAGTAGAGTCTGGAAAGAGCGGTGTCATAGAAGCCGTTAGGACAGAGTATTAAGAAGGGGGTGGCCAATTGTGTCAAATGCTGCAGAGAGATTATTAATGAGATGAGAAAGATGATTCCATGCTTAGGAGATATTAAAGAGAACATCATCATCAGACTGATGGAGACAGATGTAACGTTGTTAATCATAGAGGAGTGGGTGACTAGCAGGTGAGAGCAGTGATCATAAGCTATCTTTACTGCCCAGGGATTCTTTATGTAGTACCTCACATAGATCTGAAATCCCTAAATAGTATCCTATGTTCTGGAGCTATTTATGTTCCTACCATAATGCTCCATTAATGTGCAAACATATGCCCAGCACATACAACATAACATCCTAATACAAGCACATATATCAAATACCAACACACCAACATGCAACACAAATTTATATACGTTATTTTTAGCACCTCTTTCAGATTTGTCACTTTGTCAGCTTATGAACATAAAAATGTTAGGTATAACTTGGCTTGTGTCTGATACCATATGGCCTCTGGGGCCCCTTCCAGCTTTTGATCTATGATTCTGTAAACTCAGCTTTTGCTAGGAAAGACAAGAGAAGTAGCATCAGGAGCTCTGCAAGTGAAGAGAGGGCAGAAGAAATGGAGGGTAGGGCCAGCCATAGTTAGGGGCAAAATGATTCACCATTCTGCAGCCCAAATGAATGTGGCAAACTGAGATATCTTTGAATAGCTCTTTGCCCTACTACTTACCTGCCACCAAACAATTATAAACTGAATATTAGACTTTGATTCTCACTAGTGACTTCTCAGCTCTTATGGTGATTCCTAGTTTTGACCTTGCTCCTACATTAAATATATCTTCTTTGTGCCTCAGGTCCTGATCTCACCTTGTTTGTTGTGTTTCTGACTCTTACCAACGCAGGGACTTCTTGGCCATCTATATCCCATCCCCCTCACTTTCATTTTTTGTTTATTCCCTCATTTTATTTTTTTTATAACTTTTTTTGCCTAGTTACATGCAAAGATTATTTTTAACATTCATTTTTAAGTTTCTCTCCCTCCGTCCTCTCCCCCCACACGGAGACAGTAAACAGTTTGTTATAGGTTATATGTGTTCAATCATGAAAAATATTTATCATATTAGTCATGTTGTTAAAGAAGACATGGACCCAAAGGAAAAATACATACACACACACACACACACACACACACACACACACACACACACACACACAAATGCAGAAAGTGAAAAATTGTATGAGTCAATCTGCATCCAGATTCCATCAGTTCTTTGGAGGTGGATAGCATTGTTCATCATGAGTCCTTTGGAATTGTCTTAAATCATTGTATTGCTGAGGACAGATAAGCTGTTCACAGCTGATCATCATACAGTATTGCTGTTACTGTGTACAATGTTCTCCTGGTTCTGTTTGCTTCACTTTGCAATTTCATGTAAGTCTTTCCAGGTTTTTCTGGTATCTACCTGTTTATCACTTCTTATAGCACAGCAGTATTCCTTTATAATCATTCAGCCTTTCCCCAGTTGATGGGCATCCCCTCAATTTCCAATTCTTTGCCACTACAAAAAGAGCTGCTATAAATATTTTTGTACAAATAGGTCCTTTCCAAACTCCCCTCCCCTTTTTATCTCTTTGGGACACAGACCTAGTAGTGGTATTGCTGAGTCAAAGGGTATATACCGTTTTATAACTCTTAGAGCATAGCTGCAAATTGCTCTCCAGAATGGCTGAGTCAGTTCACAACTCCACCAACAATGCATCAGTGTCCCAATTTTTGTACATCCCCTTCAACAATTATTCTTTTCCTTTTTGGTCATATTAGCCAATCTGATAGGTGTGAGGTGGTATCTCAGAGTTGTTTTAATTTGTATTTCTCTAATCAATAGTGATTTAGGTAATTTTTTCATATGATTATAGATAGCTTTGCCTCTCATTTTCCAAAGTAAGGAAGAGTTCAATCAGCATCAGAACTCCAGCTCAGTCATAGCTCTGATCCTACCTAGGGTTGGGGTTGGGGAGAGGGGAGCAGTATACTCTAATCATATTGCATTATAGCCCCCTACTAGATTCTAAGTTTTAGACTCTAAAAGTATCTATCATCCTAGCACTTAGTATAACATTCTGTGTGTAGTAGGTTCTTATTAAATTACAACTGACTTAAATGGAGGTGGATATTTGGTATACTGAAAGATCTGAATGTTTAGATATAAATGGGATTGATGGGGAAATTTTACCTCCTCGTTTTTTCTTTAGGTAGCCCAAAATGCTTCTCCTCTAATCCCTTCTAATCCCTCAAGTTTTCTCCCCTTTTCTTTTTTTAAAAATTATTTTATTTTTAATTTATGGAATAAAGCATTTCCATAATATAGTACAAAAAAGAAAAGATGATTGCACATGAAACTACAAGTCTACTATGCACATCTGCTATTCGTTTCAAATATATAACAAAGGGGGCAGCTAGGTAGTGCAGTAAATAGAACAGGAGGACCTAAGTTCAAATCTGGCTTCAAACATATAACACTCACTAGCAGTGTGACCCTGGGCAAGTCACTTAACCCCATTGCCTAGCAAAAAAAAAAAGTCAAATATACAACAAAATTATCATGTAAATTTCTTTTTTTTCCCTATCCCCTTTTCAAACTCCATTCTAGGCCTTTAGATCTCTTTTGTTATTGTTGTTGTTGAGTTGTGTCCGACTCTTTGTGACCCCATGGACTATAATGTTCATGGGATTTTCTTTGCAAAGATACTGGAGTGGTCTGCCATTTCCTTCTCCAGTGGATTCAAGCAAGCAGAGATTAAGTGAGCACAGCTAGTACGTGTCTGAAGCTGGATTTGAAGTGGATTGAACTTAGGTCTCCCTGAATCCAGCCTGGGTGCTCCATCCACTGGGCAACTTAGCTGTCCTTTAGATCTCTATCCACACTCAAAACCAAATTTCTCTATGCCCTACCAGGCACTTCAGAATTACTGTCTTATTCATCTTTGACGAGGATTATTTTACTCTAAATTGTTAATCACTTAATACATCAGAACTTCTCAGTACTATTAGCATTTCATAGAGGACACAGGGGAAAACAAAGTCTTAAGCAAAAAGAATGATTCTCTAGTAGTGAAATTTCAGATAGTGTGATAGGACCTCTAGGAGAAATATTTTTGGAAGGCAAGTTTGGGGGCCTGAACAAGTAATAATGAAAAGAATAACAGCAATTCATGTTTATGTAGTACTTCAGGGTTTCCAAAGGATTTTGCTTCCAATAACCCTGTGAAGTAGATTGTATAAGTTTCATTCCCATTTTACTGATGAATAAACTGAGGATAAGAGAGTTTAGGTTATTGTCTAAGGTCCAATTAATGGAAGATTTGAAATTGAACCCAGGCATTCTGATTCCAATTCCAGTGCTCTTTCCATCACACTAATCTTTCAAGGTGACTTATTCTGCCTTGATGTAAGATTGGCCCTAGATCTTAATCTCCCTCATCAGCACCAATAATCAGATAAACTTGGCATTTCATCTCTCTGTCCCAAAGGGTTTCCAAGAATTAAACTTGGTGATGTTCTTTCTAATTGGAAAGTTCTAGTTATGGCTTTAGTTTCTTTTTGGATGAAGGAGTTTCAAATACAGTCAGTAAAAGGTTAATTCAATCTTGTTATCTGACAATAAATCAAGGCCTTGAAAAGAAAGAGAGCTGCGGTCTCAGTATGTGACCACAGACAGCAACTCAAAAGGCATGTTGCTTATTCATTCGAGAAAAATGTCAAGTACTGAACAGGTTATTAAAGGGAAACTCCATAGCTCAATTCAGGTCTGGAATTTAGGTTTTTAATCCCTTCTCAAGGGGTTTCTTCCTGTAATACGTATGTTCTGTACTCAGTTTGTACCTATTATCTATTGGAGTCCCTAAGAGGTAACTAAAAGGCCAAATCATTTTCCTTCCTCTCCTAAAAGTCTGCTGAATTTGGCAGGAGGTGGGGTTGGAACAGTGAAGGAGAAGGCAAGGACAGCTTGCTTTCAGAGGTGGGGGAAAGTATTATGAGACAACAAAACATTAGGTAGGATGGTTCCACTCATCCTGGAATTTGAGGATGGGGGCTCAAATACTATCTCTTGTGGGACATAGGGAAAGTCACATTGACTTGATGGGCCTTGGTTTCCTCAGCTATAAGATGAACAAGTTGGATGAGATGGTTTCTGAAACTCCCCCCAGCTTTTAATTTTTGGTCCTCTGATAATGGATAATTTAATAAATCATATGGATAATTGGATATTATATTTTGGATATATAATATATATACACATATATAATTATATGGATAATGTGGATAAAATAAATTTCTGAATCAGAAAAGTGATTGCTTTCTAGTCTTTGCCCACATCATTTCCTATCTTTTCCCTGACATTTCTACATTTTTAAAATCCCACCCATTGTTCAAGGTCCCATTTAAATATTCCCTTTCTGTGAAGCCTTCCCTGATTCCTCTCACTGTCCCCAGCTAGAAATCAATTCTCTGGGCTCTGAATTTCTCTAGCACTTTCTACCTCTCTTATAAAATTTTATATTCTATTTTGTATTGACTTGTATATGTTTGTTTTTTAATCTCTCCTTTAGACTAAGCATTGGGTCTTAACTAGTCTTTTATTTCCATACAATATCATCCCAGTGCCTTGATGATTAATAAATGTTTGCTGAATTAAATTGCTAAGTAAATGAAATTCCATCTGAATGTAATATAAATACTAGCTCGCTATTATTATTGTGTTCTTGCTACTACTACAACTACTACTACTACTACTACTACTACTACTACTACTACTACTACTACTACTACTACTATTCTCTATCTCCTGATAAGGACAGCTAGGTGGCACAAGAGATAGAGTGCTGGGCCTGGAGTCAGGAAGACTCATCTGGAGTTCAAATCTGGCTTTAGACACTTACCAACTGTATGACCATGGGCAAGTCCCTTAACCCTATTTACCTCAGTTTCCTCATCTGTAAAATAAGCTGGAGGAGGAAATGGCAAGTCACTCCAGTATCTTTGCCAAGAAAACCCCAAATGGGGCCACAAAGAGCTGGACACAACTGAAACTACTGAACAAGAGCAAACAACAGTCTCCTGGTAGTCTTCACAACAGTACTGTAAGGAAGGTAATCCCGGGAGCTGTAGCGTCAAGAAGCTGAACAACAGGAGCTTTTCCAATGTGGAAATAAGAAGCGAGCTCTTCATCACTCATACACTTTCAGTAAGAGGCCGCATAACTGGTTGTCAGGAATGTTTGACTAGATGGCCTCCAGCGTACCTTCCTAGTGTAAATCTATGATTCTATTGTTCCCACTTATAGACACAGAAAACGAGGCTTTAAGAAGCTTAAGTGACTTCCTCAAAACGGCATAGCAAGTCACTGATGGAACTCATAATAGAATATCAGTGCTTAGAAGAAAACAAGTTTTCAAAAAATTGATTGTATAACAGTCTTTGGCACAGATACATGCTAGAAAGCATCAGACATCTTACCACTATAACCACATAAAACAGAAGCAAACCAGAAAATAATTCATGATAATTACAACTGGCATTCAAATAGCAATTCAAAATTTGCATCTAAGTAACATTTATGTAGTGCTTTACAATTTGTAAAGCAATAGATTTGTGTTATTTCATTTGATCCTCGTAATAGCACTGTGAGGTAGGTGCTGTTAACACCCCCTTTTTACAAATGAGGAAACTGAAGCTGAGAGAGGGTAAATGACTCGCCCAGGGACATACAAGCAGTAAATGTCTGAAGTAGGATTTGAAGCTGACTCCAATGTATCCAACTGTACCACCTTGCTACCTTTATATACATTATCTCAAGTGGTTCTTCTCTCAACAACTGAGAAATGGGCACTGAAGGTATTATTTCTCCCTATTTTATAGCATCATGTGAGATTGCATCAGCCTTGGAACTCATGCCTCACCAGTAGCCTCAGTACCCTCTGCCCCTTTTACTGGAGCATAGAGCAAAGAGCTCCTCCTCAAACCTCCATTTAAAGAGTTTCCCAGGCCAGCCACTTTTTATGTCCCACATGGCTATACTTTTTCAGATTTCATTACGCCCCTTGTGGGCAACTTACTCTCCTCCCTTTTCAGCTTCCTTTTGTATATTGTCTTCCTCCACTTGATTATAAGCTCCTTGAGGGTAGGCACCATTTTTCTTTTTTGCATTTGCATCCCCAGTTCTTGGCACTGCATAGTGCCTGGCACATAGCAGTTACTTAATAAATGTTTATTGACTGAATGGGATAAGCCAAGGTAACGAGCAGTGGTTACCATGTGCATGCAGGGGCATGATGGCAAGATAAGCAGAGACAGGGGGGAATGAAGCATGGCTGGCCTGGGTCCATCCGCAAAATGGAGGGCCCAGAAAGAATTCACAAATAGTAGGAGGGGGCCAGTGTGCTAGAGGGATGTTCCAAGGCAAGAAGACCCCTGACACTGTAAGAATTTCCAGGGTGAGAAGGCAGCTGAGGCATGGTGACTAAGTCTACAGAGTCAGTCAGACACACAGCTCAGAGGGGAAAGATGAAGAAACTAAGGATCAGAGATTTTCAAAACCTTCCTATGCTCCTACATCTAGTGAGTGTCAGCGTGAGATTTCAGTGCAGGACTTTCTTACTACAATCCTAGTACTCAATCCACTATGTTGGGCTGCCTCTTGACAAAGCAAACATATATCCTGCCCTGACTCTACTTCGCTCTCTGATCACTTAGAATCACAGAAAGTCAGAGTTGGAAAGGGAACAAGATGTCCAGGCTCAAAGCACAGACTGTTAAAGACCTTTGAAATCATCTAATTTAACCTTATCAGTTGATAAATAAGAATACCCTGGCTCAGAAACAGGATCACACAACTTAATAATAGTGTCAGAGCCAGGACTATAATTTGGGTTGGCCATCTCCTAGTTCATCATGTTTTCTGGAAGTCTGAGCCCACTATTCTAAGACTGAAAGGTGGTAGAGGGGAGGATGTGCCCTGGTTTGGGAGTGGGACGGATGTTTTTATGTTTCTATTCTTGATAAATCTTTTCAGTAAACATTCCTTTGTAGAAGCTAATTGGAGGGCAGCTAGGTGGTGCAGTGGATAGAACACTGGCCCTGGAGTCAGGAAAACCTGAGTTCAAATCCCATCTCAGACCAGACACTTCACACTCACTAGCTATGTCACCCTGGGCAAGTCACTTAACCCCAATTGCCTCAGGGGGGGGAAAAGATAATTGGTGTTAATTGGTTATCAATGATATTGAGGCAATTAATTAAATGATGCTGTAAAGATACTGGTTGGATGATGCTGGGGAGATATTAACAGATTGATTGACACTGAGGTTAGAATACAGCAGAATGAGGGCTCAAGTCAGTAGCATTAGAAAGAATCCCACTCCCCTCAATATCTCAGGGTAACTTACCCATAGACTATGCAGGGAGTCTGTGGGGAAAAATAGTGACTGAGCTCTGGGAGCCTAGGCTACCATTAGAGTTGGTTTTGGAAGAATAAGCTTTAGAGGTTTACAAATGCTACATTTAACTAAAGCTTAGTGAGACTAAGTGACTTGCCCAAGGTCATGCAGCTGGCATGTAGCCAACTCAGGCTTATTATTTTAAAATGCAATATAACTGAACAAACATTTAACAAGAATCTTCTAGAACTCAGGTCTCCTGACGTGGAATCCAGCACCTTTTCCACCATGTCACACTTCATGGTTATGTCTGAACCAGGCCTGATGTATCTCTCCATCAATGATTACTTTAAAATAACATTGGACATGGGGCATACAAAGTCTACCTCATAAACAAGAATCAACAAACAGACGTGGTATCATTGGAATGTATTTCTCTCAAATGATCAAGTTTGCCACACAGTATCACAGAATCAAGAATTACAAGTTCACTAATGGTGACTGAGCAAAATTTTAAAAATCAAGATTTTCAGCCTAATTTTTGTGTCACACATTGCTATGGCTTCTCTTGGCTTCATAAGAATGACATGTAAACTGCTGTCCTGAGAGCCTAGTGTGTAGCAGAAAGCATGTAGGACTATCATAAGAATGAGATAGAAATCTCTGTTCTGAGAGCCTGGCATGTAGCAGAAAGAGCATAGGACATCACTTGGGAACCTGGAGTTCTAGTCTTCACTCTGTTATTAAATGGGACTTTGGGCAAGCTCTTCCACCTCTCCTGGCCTCAACTTCTTCTTATCTAAAATGAGGATGAACTAACTGATATGTAAGGCCCTCCAGCTATCTCATGCTTTGATTCTTAATACCAAGTCAGCAGAGAAGGCTTCAGGGATAGAGGAAGAAGCATCTGAGCTTGGCCTTGAAGGATAAATAAGATTTTGTGAAATGAATGAGAAAGAAAATGAAGGAATGCAGGAAAAAATAGGAAGTAGTTTGACATTCAACCTAGATTTTGTGAATTCTGCTTTCAAAGTATTCTAAGAAAAGATAGATATGATATCTTGGACTGTAATTCTATAGAAGTCAACTCAAGACGGATGGGAAGCTCTCAAGAATGAAAATCTGAAGAGTCAAAGGGAAACAATTTTAATGTGGGAGGAAAAAGGATGTCTTAAAAGACTAATATGAATGGCTAGGAAATTCATCAAATAACTTACATTTTTTTCATGAGGAAATTGGGGTTAAGTGACTTGCCCAGAGTCACTCAGCTAGTGAGTGTTATATGTCTGAGGCTGCATTTGAACTCAGGTCCTCTTGACTCCAGGATCAGTGCTCTGTGCACTGCACCACCTAGCTGCCCCATTTTTTTTTCTTTTTTGGCAAGGCAATTGGGATTAAATGATTTGCCCAGAGTCACACAGCTAGTAAGTATCAAGTGTCTGGAGGTGGATTTGAACTCGGGTCCTCCTGACTCCAGGGCCGGTGTTGTATCCACTGCACCACCTAGCTGCCCCAAAATAACTTCAATTTTTAGAAGACATACAGAAGATGATAGCAAGGTAAGGAATTCAGGGTGAATATATCAGTGTGTCATAGTTTTGTAAGGATAGTGTCATAAGTGTTAAAGGCCAAAATGACCTGAGGCCTAGTGAAAAAATCTAAGCACAAAAAAATGAAAAGCTATTTGGGGAGTTGGGTGGGGTAGGTGTACCTATATTGTAGAGTATCACAGAATCAAGAGTTACAGAATTTTAGAATTGGATGGGATGTCAATGGCCATATAGTACAACCAATACCTGAAAAAGAATTCTTTCTATAACTTTTCTGACAAGTAGTCATCCTAGGCTTCACTGAAAAAGCTCCAGTAAGGGGAAACCTGCTACCTCCATTCCATTTTTGTTGTTTTTTGTCAGTTAGTTGTGTCTGACTCTCTGTGATCCCATTTGGGGTTTTCTTGGTGAAGATAATGGAGTGACTTGCCATTTCCTTCTCCAGCTCATTTTACAGATGAGTAAACTGAGGCAAACTGGATTAAGTGACTTGCCCAGGGTGACACAGCTAGTAGTGTCTGAGGCTGAATTTGAACTCAAATTCTCCTGACTCCAGGGCCAGCACTATATGCTCTGAGACACCTAGCTGCCATTCCATTTTTTAATAGATCTGTTGTTAAGTTTTTCATTGCTTCCAGCCAAAACTTGCCTTTTACAACTTCCATTGATACTTCTGCCTTCTCAGGTAAGCAAAACAATTTGAATCTCTCATCTACATGACAGATCTCTAGATGTCAACTAGCATGTACTCCCTAAGACTTTTCTTCTCCAGATTATATTCCCAGTTCCTTCATTACTTCAACTAATGCTCAGATGGTGCACATACAAAGATCTTTATAATACTCTTCCACTGGATTCTCTCCAGTTTATCAAGGAGCTCCCTTTGGGGATGGAGGAAACAATGGACCACAAACAAGAGATAAAAGGAAAGAACAAAAACTTCCATTCTCACTTTGCTTCTATTTTTTTTTATTGCAGAGGAGAATGTTCTTTGGACTGGAAAGGTCAAGAACAAGAATGGCAGGTAGGGAGTTAATACCCAAGATGATAATAGAGCACCTACCTGCCCTGGAGGAGGCATATCCATTTATTCATACAGCTATACCCTAATATAATGAAAGAACTGATGGATGGGATTAAGGAGGGTATGGTGGGGAGCCTTGAAAAATCATGGAAATTAGAAAAGGTAACATAGGATTGGATTAGGGAAAATGTTTTCCTGATTTTGGAAAAAGGGAAGAGAATACATTCTGAAAACTATAAGTAAGTGTGACAAAATTCCAGCATATCTTGCTAAAGAGATGGCTTGCTAAAGAGATGGCTAGAAAATATTTAGAAACATAAGTTGTGATAATAACAAAGTCATCATTGCTTCAAGAACAATACCAAATTATATTGGCAATACCAAAATTAATTGTATTTACATTTTTTCCCTCAGGATTATTACACTTGGAGATCATGAGAATTCTATAGATATAATTTACCTAGATTTTAGGAAAACGTTTGGCATCACATTTGCTATTCTTGTAGAAAAAGATAAGAGATATGGTCTAGGCAATATAATTTGATAGATTCAGAATTCGTTGAATGTCCAGATGAAAGAATGATCATTAATCCTTTGATATCAATTTGGGAGGAGGTCTTCAGTGGATTGCCCAGAAAATTTATAGTCTGCCAATTAAGTATAAAAAAGTAAAATAATTTATGTACTTATATGATAAACTTTACAACAGCTTACATCTTTAAAAAAATCTGCTATACTGCATATCTTTCTTTTGCTGTAAACACTTGTTTTTAAATGATTTGGTATTGAGTTCACAGATTTTTGACATATTTTAATCCCTTATCATAAAAGCAACTTTTATTCATTCAGCTATTAAGTGTATCTTTGATGAACAGTTCATTTTCCCAAGTCTAACTTTGTAATCCATAGGTTTTCTAGAGGTTTATATGAGACAAGTTTCCAGGTCATTGAAATATGTTTATATCAGCTTTTGGGTTAATTTTTTTGACCTTTCATCACGTTTGATACAGTATTCTGCAACACAGTATTCCATCTTCATGTGGGAATTTCAGGAATTCTGGGATAATTGTGCTTGTCAGTATGTCAATACATTTATCAGAGTTAATTATTCCCCAAAGAGAGTATGACTTCCAGGTCCACAAAAAGTTAAAAAAGAATTAAAACTTTTTTGGGAGGAATCTTTTATATCCTGATGAAAATGCCCAGATCTTATCAGCTTATCTGCACTTCTTCTAATAGTTTTGGTATATCTTTGTATGACAAAGTAAGTTTCATAACCAGAAATTATCCTTTCCCAAACTTAAGTGTTCCAGTCTTTGTGTCATCTTGCCTATGACAAGCGTTTTTTCTTCATAGGAATGGTTAACATGTGGGCTTTTCTTACTGGTTTTATTGTTCCTTTACCTTCAAGAAGCATGTGCTTCACTATAGAGTAATCAAGAACGACCTCTTCATCTCCAAACTTCCTCTGAAGGTCTTGTTTTCTGGGACTTCATTAGACTGTTTGGCAGCACACATTTGTCTAGTTCTTGCTGTTTTTTCTTCTTCTTTCTTTCTTTTTTTTCTGTCTCATTGTGAGTTTGAATGATGCTTGAAATTCTTGACTTCTCCACTCCAACAGCTTCTACAGTATCTTTAAGAGTCATTGAAATATGCTATTTAGGAGCTAGATATTTTGCATGTTCCCTTGAAATAATATTCATTCTTAAAGACCATGGAATAAGAAACCCAACAAGAGACAGCAATTAAATATGTGTGTGTAGCACAAAATCCAGCACTGAAATGCCTGAGAACTAACTAAAGGTGGGGGGAAGCCAGCTCAATCCAGTTTCAGTTGGTCAAGATCAGATGTTCTGAATTAGCCCTGGGTCAATAGGAGTACCCATGAATGACCATTGCTGTTATGAAATCAAATCAGAATGATTGTTTGTCTTGAGCATGAGATGTCGTTTAGACAACAGCACAATTTTCTAAATTCATACTTGACTAACTAGCCAAATGAAAAAAGTAATCATTAATGGTTTGATGTCAACTTAGAAGGAAGTTTCTGCCAACCTGTCCCAGGAATTTATGTGTTGCCCTACGTTATTTAACAATTTTATCATTATCTTGGATAAAAAGCATTTCTGGAATGCTTCTCAAATTTGCAAATTACACAAAGCTGGGAGGAATGACTAACATACCAGATGACAGTCAGTATTCAAAAACCTTGGCAAGCTAAAACAAGGGGATTGAATCTAACAAGGTGAAAATTAATGGAGATAAAGTCTACATGCAGATTCCAAAAAAATCAACCTCATAAGCACAAGATTGGAGATAAATAGATCACAGTTGATTTCAAAAAGAGCTAAAATTTTAGAGAGCTGCAAGGTTTATATGAGTCAATAGTGTGCTATGACAGAGAAGAAAACTAATGTGATCATAGGTGGCATCAAAAGAGGTATAGTGTCCAGGATTAGGGAAGTTAACAGTCCTGTTGAACTCACTAAATCTCAAAGGGGATTAACAACCCCAACCTACATTAGGAGAGAGACCATCCATTAATAGGAAGAGGAAGAAAAGAAGGGTAGTGTTGCATCCTGAGGGATACCAATATGGCTGTTGTCAATAGGACAATGTCTTATGTTTTCCCAGGGTACATATGCTGGATGTGACAGACAATGTCCTGAGACTTATTCAACTTAATAACTACCACTGCCATAGGTATCCCAAATATGAAGAATTAGACTCATTTTGGGGGCCTGAATTTGAAGAAGGACATTGATAAGCTGAAGACTATGTAGAAGGAGCTAACCAGAATGGTAAAGTGTCATAGGAGGCTCATTTGGAGAAAATCAAGATGTCTAGTTTGTCTTCAAGGCTTAAAAGGCTATCATGTGGGAAAAGGTAAGACTTTTTCTGCTTGGTCTCAGAGGGTAGAACTGGGAGCAATGGGAAGAAGCTGTAAATGAGCAAATTTAGGCTTTTTACAAAGAGAAAAATTGCTAAAAACTAGAGCTGTCCAGAAGTAGAATGAATTGTCTCAGGAGTCAATTTCCTTTTGCTTGAGGTCTTTAAGTAAAGGCTGGGTAAGCCTTGGAAAGCCTTTCCAACTCTGATTGAGTGATTCTGAACTAAAAAAGAATATAAATAATTCAACTGCCTATAGTTATAGGATAAAGGAAAAACTATATATTGACTCCAAACTCCTCATGAATCAGAACCACATTTATTCACCTTTGCATGCCCTCCATACCACTTTGCATAAAATCTGGTACTCAGCCGTTGCTCAATAAATGTTCAGTGAATGCTGAAACAGAAAAATTAACTTTCCCTATATAGCACTGATTATAGCTCAATCATAGTAATATTACCTCCCATAATTCTATGTATCTGTGACCTCATCATTTTGGGTATTCCCTCTGAAGGTGCCAAGTGCAACCCATTCACATCATCTTATCCAGCACCCTCCACATATACCTATGCCTTCCAGCAATACACTAACAATCCACACAGTGCTGGGGGCTTCTCCATGATGTGTTGACATTTGAAGAGAATCATTAGAGCGAAGAGTTGGTCATTATTATTTAGTTACAATATATGATTGGCCTACCTCCTTATCTGGTCATATATTTTTTTGATATATCTCTTAGGCTTTTTCTACTATGTGATTCTTCATCAGTACTATGCTACAGTTATTCAATAGGCCTTTACTAAGTGCTTATTGTGTGCCAGGTGCCATGCTAAGTACTGGGGGATACAAAGAAAGGTCAAAATAGTGTTTCTGCCATCAAGGAGCTCACTTTTAAATAGGAGAGACAATATGCAGACAATTATAGACATGCAAGGTATGTATAGAGTCAGAGTAAATTAGAAGTGCAGAAGAAAGGTAGTAGCATTAAGGAAAACTGGGAAAGGCTTCATGCAGAAGGTGAGATATTAGCTGAGACTTAATGGAAACCAGGGAAGCCAAGGTGGAAGTGAGGAGGGAGAGAATGCCAGCATAGGAGATAACCCCTGAAAATGCAGAGTCAGGAGACAGAGTATCTTATGGGAGGAACAGCAAGGAGGCCAGCGCCACTGATCATAGAGTAGGCAAATGGGGAGTAAAGTATACAAATACTGGAAAGGGAGAAGGGAGGCTCTTTTCTCTAACTATGCATCTCTCTCTTGAACTAGGTTCAAGATGGCCTACATCTTTAAATCTGTGGAGACTATGGTAGAAATAGTTATTATTTATATAGCACTTTGATCTTCACAACAATCCTGGAAGGTAGGTCTTATCATTATCCCCATTTTATAGGTGAGGAAACTGAGGTAGACAGGGATTAAGTGACTTGCCCAGGGTCACACAGTGAAGTGTCTAAGGCAGAATTTGAATTTAGGTCCTTTTGATTCCAGGTCCAGAGCTCTATTCACTATACCACCTAACTGCCTCATAACTATCTAATACCACCAGAAGAATATTAATATTTAAAAGGTCGGTTTTTATTTCAAGGAGAAATTTGGAATTATCAAAACTACTGCATGATTTCCCAAATCACTGTGTCAATTAACAAGTATTTATTTAGTGGGTTTTTACACCTACTACATGATATACTCTGTGTGAGATACTGGTATAGAAAAACAAAAATGTAATAATCCTTACTATCAAGGAGTTGACCTTCTCTTGTGGTTTACATTCTATGCAATTCAACAACCCATTCTCATTTTCCTATTTAATTCCGAACTCAGTACATTTCTATGTGCAGTTTCTATCCAAAATATCTGTATTAATGGACCAGCTGTACGGGTGGTCTGTACAACTGCATATCATAGTCTGGAGAAAAGACATTCTTCATCAACTTGTTTTTTTCCTGCGTGGAAAGTTAAGATGAACTCTCTTGAGTGATTGAGAATGTCATTTTGGAGGTTCAGCAGTGTTCCCAGGCTTGATGCAATCAGCACAACATCATCTGCAAACATCTGGAAGATCTCGTCATCTCTAGGGAATCACTTCCATTTGAATCTTGTGCTAGATCTCTTGTGACAGTGGTGACCACCTTCAGTGAACATGTCTTTCTGTTTTATGCCTTACTTGATACTAATAATTTGAAGATAATCAACTTATCAAAGACAATTATCCATTAACTATTTCAAGGACATGTGACTTTAATGCATCTGTGGAAGACTCCTTATTAAAGAGAGCCTTTAAGGCACTTCAGGTTGTTTAACAGCAATCACTGGGATTCTGTACTCTCTGCATCTTTCAGTCAATTGCGCAACTGGGTGGTCTTCTTAAAATATTATTTGTAAAAGCCTGCCAGTTTCCTTCTTGAACTTTTATCAATGATACTCTTCATGACTGTATGGATTACTCTCATATAAGCTTTGTAGAGATGAGAAAGTAAGGCTATGGATTCATAGTTACTGATTTTTTTTTTTTGCGGTTATTTTTTTAGGAGCAATAATATCCATTTTCCTCTAAGCATTTTCTATGAATCAAATAGTCAGTCACCAAAAATTTATTATCAGGTACTATACTAAGCACTTTTCAAATATTTGATCCTTACTATACCTTCAGGAGATAGATGCTACTGTTACTCCTATTTTAGAAATGAGGAAATACAGGCAAAGGTTAAGTGATTTGCCCACGGTCACAATGCTTTTCAGCTAACAAAACCCTTTTGGCAATGTTATTTCATTTAATCTTCACAACACATTTGTAGAATAGTCAAGGTGGGATCATTAGCCCCATTGTTCAGATGAAGAGATTGAAAATATGAAAACTGAAGTGATTCATCCCTACTCACAGTCACACAAGTTAAGTGGCAGAGCTAAGACTAGAACTCAGAGCTTGGACATAAAGTTAGTATCTTATGTCACACATGAAGTCAGGTCTTGCTGCTTTCAAGTCCAAGGGCTCTATCCATACGTGGCACAACCAAGCTATGAGGTAAATTAATATGTCCACATGTAAGTAAATTCAAAGAATATACACAATGAATACAAAATAATTCAGAGGAGGCTGGAGGCATCATGATAGGCTTCAAAGTGGCACGTCTCTTTCTTGAAAATCAGTCCCTAAATGGTCTCAAAATAATAATAATAGCTCATAATTGTGTAGGTTTTACAGTTTATAAAGTACTTTCTTCTCAACAGATTCCATTTAAAATAGTGAATACAAATACCATCCTCATTTTATAGATGAGGAAACTAAGCAGAAAGGCAAAGTGATTTATCAACTGACATATGGCTAGTAATTAGCAAAACCAGCATTCCAACCCAGGATTCCTGACTTCCAGGCCACTGCTATTTTCACAGTCCCATTTGTAGACAAGTATTTGCTTTGCCTCTACCCACAAAATTTTTTGTGGCCTTTGTTTTCTTAAAATTTGGTTCAATATTTTCTTTAGCCTTAAACATTATTCAAAATACATTCGTTTTTAAACAAGGAGAATCAGAATAATTGGCAATTGGCTATGATGAAAGTGCATCCTTTATGATAACCCTCAGGCAATACAAGATGCACTGGATGTTCAGATACAAGAAAGGAAGTCATTGGACCCCACGTCAGCACAGAAATAGCTGGCTTTGGAGTCCAGCAAGCCCGCAGCAGTGGAACATACTTTTAATCTAGCTGATGGCCTACAGGCCGAAGTTTGGATCGTAATGCACACATAACATCTATCAATGATGTGTCCACCATAACCAGCTGGGCAGAAGAAGGCAGCTACTCTGTTCTTGGAAGTAACTCACATGTATTTTTACATGTGAAGCAGACCTACATTAAAAATATCAATTAGGTAATTTGACCTGATTATATATTTTACAAACAATCTCATTTTTGATTGTAAACATCTCTCCTCTAAAGCATACAAGACAAATAGAAAGTGCATAAATGTGTGTAGTGAAAAAAGTCCCAGGCTAAAAGCCATGAGACCTGAGGTCTAGTCCCTAATCTGCACCTTATTAGTTTTGGGACCTTGTCATTTTACTTCTTGGGGAAGTCTCAGTTTCTTCATCTGGAAAATGGGGATTATGCATGTATACTACCAATGTAAAAAAAGGTGTCATCAAGGTCAAATAAGATAAGCAGTGTTAAGTGATCTATGAGTAGACAGATCCCTTGGGGGACAGAAAGATATTAGGGAAAGAGTATTCCTCCATTCAATGGGTCTCAAAATGAAACACTGGAGGAAAAGTCTTTCTATATACACAGGAAGGAAACTGTCTCCTTACCCCATTATTTGTGGGGGTTTTCCATCATGACTTTTATGATTGCATTCATAATTATAACTGTTCCTTACATGGTCATATGCTTTTCAGCTAACAAAACCCTTTTAGTCATGTTACTTCACTTAATTTCCACAGTACATTTATAGAGTAGTAAGGTAGGATTCTTAGCTCCATTGTTCAGATGAGAAGATCGAGGATATGAAAGCTGAAGTGATTCCCCTACTCACATTCACACTGCTTAGTTAAGGGGCAGTGCTGGGACAAGAACCCAGATTTCTTGATTTAAGTTAGTCCTGATCTTCTATATAAACTTTGTACCTTTGCTTCCGATTAATAGAAAGCACAATGTAAATATGCAGAGAAATATGGGATATAAGTACTGATAGGATGATAAACATTTGCCATGGGGGCAATGGTAAATCATGAGGGTTTTTCAATAGTTCATTTTTCTTTGGATATTGCTTTAAGTGACTTGAGTAATTGACTTCTGGCTAGTAAGGTACCTTCCAGCTCTGACATCCTGTGTTCTAACATTTTTTTTTTCTGAGGTCCTATCCAGGTCTGATATTCAGTGGTCAAAAACACAAACTACATTCTATAAACTATTTTGAAAAGTTAACATTTGTAGTCAATCACCATGATTCATTGTATTTGATAAAATTATATTACTATGCTGTTTCTGTAAGCAAAGACAGCCATAGCCATGCTACTGGTTACTGGTGCTTCTAACTGTGAAAGAGCAATGTAATACTGCTTCTTAGCAATATTCAACTACTAAAGAAAATATAAAGACAAAAAAAAATCTTTTAAAGGTGATATGTCCCATTTATCAGCACCATTGCTACAAGTATTGTCCAAGGACATGAACACTCCTGTATCTGTTATGTGGCAATTAAATAAAAAAAGAAATAGTTGTTCTCTCTTTCCTCCTCAAACATAAAGAAGAACATCATTGAATCATAGAGTGTTGAAGCAGGAATACTTGTAGAAACATGGAATATTTGAGCTGGATCCTAACATCATAAAATCATAAAGTTGGAAGTAACTTTAGGGGTCTCCTAGTTACTTTCAAATGTGATCATTCTGCCTCCACCCAAATGTCACTAGAGGCAAAGAACTAATTTGTCACTGAAGGAATCCATTCCATGATTGCATGGCTCTAAAAATTATGTTCTTTTTCACACAGAACTAAAAACCTGCTTCCCTGTACTTTCCACACATTGGACCTTAATAATATGGTAGCCCTTCACATTTCTGGAGGATGTTTAGAGATATACATATCAATAATTCATAAGCTTATTAAGTTAACCGGGGCAAGGCAACTGGGGTTTTGCCATAGGTTGCTGAATTCAGAGGGCATTGACAGCATTTACAAATAAGGTTGTAAGGTTCCAATTAGTGTATACCACGAATCCCCTAAAGTGGTCAAATGCATTGAATTCACATGAGTCAGACTTATAATTGTGTAAAATATGGTCATTGGTTCTAGCCCCACAGAAATCTGCAGTGCTAATTCAAATAATGCAGACCACTACAGGGGATTAATTATTCACACTAATTGGAACCTATCTGTACAACCTAGAATGCCTATGATTTCATTACTATATGGAACTCCCGGTAAAGAAACTCATTTTACTAAAGCAAATCAGTAACTGCTTTGCAACTTATAGTCTCAAAGTTTTCTGGGTCACTGAGCAGTTAAGTGAATTGCTCAAGGTCATACAGAGTCAGAGGTGGGATTTGAATGTAGGTTTTCTTTCAGCAGCTAGATATGCAGCGGATGGAGCACTGGACTTCAGGTCAAGAACGTCTGAGTTCAAATCCTGCCTCAGATCCATATTAATTGTGTAACCCTGGAGGGTTGATTACGGTGAGCTCCACCTCATTCCTATCTACCCTGTTATCTTCCTCCTGGGTCAGTCTCAAATTAGTATACTGGAGTTGTTATTTCCCAAAATAGGTGGTATCCCATTCCCTTCTCACCTGAGGGTGTTAAATGCTGTGTTTCCCAGGCATGGTTGATACTATTTACTTAATGAAAAAATTCCTTGTTACAGCTCTATATGTTGATATATTCAAAATAGCCATAACTGGGAATTCTGAGGCCTAGAATGGGGGTGGATATAATGGACGCTCTAGGGGTAGCATGCACAGCTACCATTGATTATATCAGGCAACCAAATGGGACCCTAGCCTGGGCAGCATATGAACATTCTACCTTCAAAAATTAAAAAATAAAAAAAAAGGGCAGCTAGGTGGCACAGCGGATAGAGCACCTACCCTGAAGTCAGGAGGACCTGAGTTCAAATCCGGCCTTGGACACATAATACTTCCTAGCTGTGTGACTCTGGGCAAGTCACTTAACCCCACTTGCCTCACTTAAAAAACAAAAATTAGATTAAAAAAAAATATTCTACCTTGGTTGGACAGACTACCCTAATCTGAAAATGTCATGCTGTTGTGGCAGTGGGGTAAGGTAGACTCTGGAAAAGGTGTCTGGCTGTGGTGGGACCATCAGGGGTTAGTCATCTAGCCTGCACAAACGGAGTGCAGGGCAGGGTTTCCTCCCCTTAGAGGGGGTTATATCTTGGAGAGAGAGTTATACTTCTTCTCCATGCCATGTTATCCACTGGTCCTACGATTAAGCTTGCACTCTCTATATAAAAATATCAGTGCCATGTCGAGAGGGAGCATGGTCTCCACGTCAGCAAGCCAGGGCAAAGCCCAGGTAGCCAATGCCACTTATGGCTCACACTCAAACAATGATCTTTTTTTTTTTAGCTGTTTGGTGAGGCAATCGGGGTTAAGTGACTTCCCCAGGGTCACACAGCTAGTAAGTGTCAAATGTCTGAGGTCAGGTCTTCCTGACTCCAAGGCTGGTTACCTAGCTGCCCCCCCCTTTTTTTTTTTTTTACACAAACAATTTTTAGAAGCATTGAGTAGAATGGTGGAGGGTGTGTGTGTGTGTGTGTGTGTGTGTGTAAGGGGGAGATTCTGACAAAACAGACTCTCTGCTTACCTTTAGAATAACAAGAAACCCTTTTGTGCTCCATCCATCCTTTCTGTTGAAAACATTTCTGAAACGTGTAAGGTGGGCTTACCTCCAGAAACAGCAACTCTTGAAGATAACTGAATCTGTCTTCGCAGGTCTTTAGAGGTATCACTATGGACATCAGTGATGATAGTGTAATCCAATGAGGGTTTGGTTCAAGTGCTAAGGACCCTGCTGGAAGCTCTTTTTTGTTTTTTAATGGTGTGTGGGTGTGGGTGTGGGTGTGATCTCTTGCTCTTAAACTAAGTGTAAAAAATATTTGACAGAATGTTAGGTATTAAGGGGGAAGGTCAGGGCAGTGGAATGGAGGGCACACAGAACTGGACTTTAAGTCAGGAGCAGACTGGAGTGTGAATCCCAAATCTTAACGCTTGACTTTGTGATCAAAGACAAGTATTTTCACATCTTTTAAATTCAACATATGCCAAATGAAAAATAAACGCTTGCACCACCACCCACACAGCATTGTTGTAAGCAAATAGCTTTGCGATCTTCAGATTGCAATAGATTTGGAAGCTGATATTGTTAACTCAATATAGGTGCAGCTAGGTGGCACAGCAGATAGAGCCCCGGCTTGGAGTCAGCAAGACTCATTTGTTTGAGTTCAAATCTGACCTTAGACACTGGGCAGCATATGAACATTCCACCTTGGTTGAACAGACTACCCTAGTCTGGTAGTTTTCAACATTAGTCATCTAGCCTGGGCAAATGGAGTGCAGGGCAGGGTTTCCTCCCCTTAGAGGGGGTTATATCTTAGAGGGAGAGTTACCCTGTGACCCTGGGCAAGTCACTTAACCCTCTTTGCCTCAGTTTCAGTTTGGAATGGCAAACCATTCCAGCATCTTTGACCCAAGAACCCCAAATGGGATCACAAAGAGTCAGACACATAGTTAACTCATCCATCCTGCCCGTCACTGTGAGAGCAGGTACTCTCTGAGGAGTTTCCTGGCTCTGCTGGTTATATACAATTCTCAAAGGGTGACTCTGTGGATAAGTCACAGAATTGATGGCAGCCACTATTCACAATTCTGTACCACATGACCCTGGTCACTTTTTCACACCACCAATTAACTCTTAAGCACATGAGTAGACTTTTTTTCTTTTAAATAAGATCATAGATCTTGCAATTCTGTTCACAGGATCCTAAACTAGAAGAAACATTACAGCTAGTCTAACTCCCATCATTGTTCCGATGATGAAACTGAGACACAGAAACGACTACCCATGCCCCAAGTCACATAGGGAGTAGGTAACTGGGCTGAGATTCAGTACTGGCCCTCTGATTTAAAACATTCAAGGCTTCCAAAATTAGCAAGAGCCTGGACAAAAGCAGTGATCTCGCTTCTGGAGATCCTCAAGCATGCACATCCTGTCATGGAAAATAATTTCCTGTGAATCAGTAGGAGAAGGAGAAAAGAGAACGGCTCTAGTACCAGACATATAATTCAGGTCTTGTCAATTAATCAGCTGATAGGCATTTATTAAGCACTTGCTATATATACCAGGCACTATGCCAGGTCCTGGGAATACTAATACAAAAGCAAGACTGTCCTTGCTGTGAAGGAGATCATACTCTACTGTGGGATATGTAATATATCCACAGGTAAGTAAATATTTGTGCGAAATAAATATAAAGTAATTAAAGAAGTGAGTTTTGATCGATTGAGAGACTTTAAAAAGACAACTTGAAGGATGTAGTACTTAAGCTAAGCCTTGAAGGAATCTAGGGATTCTAAGAGATGAAGAAGAAGTGAATTTCAGGCTCAGGGAGCAGCCTGTGCAAAGGTCTGGTTGGTGGCAGGAGAGAGAATATCATATACAGAGGATAACCATCAGCTGAGTCTGTGCATTGTATGAGAGAGATTAATGCTCAATAAAGCTGGAAAAGTAATCTGGAATTAGATTGTGAAGGGCTATAAATCTAGAACAGAAATTTATATTTGATCATAGAGGCAAAAGAGACAGTGAAATTTCTTAAGCAAGGAAGTGAGATGGTCTGTGCTTTAGAAATATTGATTTGAAAGTTATGTGGAGGATTTATTGGGCAGGGGGGCTAGTAGGTCTAGGAAAGACCCTAGGAGGCTACCATAAGAGTTCCTGTGAGATGAAAACCTGGACTAAAGCAGTAGCTATGTGAATGGAGAGAAGGAATGAAGGTGAACAGTGAACAGAAAGTACAAATTCATGAAAAAGGTAAGGAGGTAGAATCAGGTGGCAACATAAATAGAGTGTTGGAGTTGGAATCAGGAAAACCTGAGTTCAAATCCTACCTCAGACACTTATTAACTATGTGTTCTTGGGCTGGTCATTTAACCCTTTCAGTCCTGGTCATTTTCTCCTCTGTAAAATGGACATAATAATGGCACTTGCTTTACAGGGTTACTATGAGGATCAAATGAGATAATATATGTACAGTGCTTTGCAAACCTTAAAAGTCCACTACAAATGCAAATTATTATTATTATGACTACAAGAACTTGATGACTGATTATAACATGGTGGGTGAGGGAGTGTGAAGATTCTGAGGTTGTGAACATAAGTAACTAACAAAATGGTGGTGCTGTCAAAAGAAATTTAAAAAGTTAGGAAGAATTTTTGGAAGAACTATTTGGGCCATGTTAAGTTTGAGTTGTCTGTGGAATGTTAAGGTTATGGAAATGGTAGCATGCAGTTGAAATATGAGACTAGAGCTCAAGAGAAAAATATGAGGATTGGGTAGATAGTGTTGGAGGTCATCCACATACAGGTGACATTTGAGCCCAGGGAAGTTGATAAGCTCACCAAAAGAGAGTATATATAGGGAAAAATGCACCTTTAGACAGCAAGCACAGGTTATGGATGATGATTCTACAAAGGAGATGATATTGGTCAGACAGGTAGAAGAATAGTCAGGGGAGAGCCATGTCACAAAAACCCAGGGAGAAGGGAGTAACCAGAAGAAGTGGGTAGGACAACAATGCTAAATGCTTCAAAAAAAGTCAAGAAGGGAAGATCAGGAAAGGTTTCTATAAGTGTTTTGTTTTGTTTTGGTGAGGCGATTGGGGTTAAGTGACTTGCCTGGGGTCACACAGCTAGGAAGTATTAAGTATCTAAGTTGGATTTGAACTCAGGTCCTCCTGACTGCAAGACTAGAGCTCTATTGACTATGCCACCTAGCTGCCCCCAGGAAAGGTTTCCTGGGTCAGGTTTAAGTTGGATCTTGAAAGACGTGTAGGACATAGGATTTCATCAAGTGAAAATGGAAACAAGAAAAAGGGCAGAACGAGAAAGAGAAGAAAGACACAGTGACACACATAACCATTACAGCAATCCAAAAGTAGGCTGGGTTGCCTCCAGAGAAGCAAGTTTCCTCTCACTGAAGGTTTTCAAGTCAACTACTTGTCAGCATTGTTGTAAATTCTTGGATTCTTGGTCAGGTATAGGTTGGCCTAGACGGCCCCTGAAGCGCCTTCTAATTCTGGAATTCTGTGAGGACCTTCCAGTCAGAGTGAATGGTGTAAGCAAAGGAACTGAGGCAGAAAATTCCTGGATGTATATGAAAAACTTTGTGAGCAGTCAATTTTGCCTAGAGTAAAGCATAGATGGGCAAGACTAGGGTGAGTTAAGGCTGGAAAAGTAGAAAGGAGTCAAGTGGAGAAGAGCTCTCAAGGTTAAACTAAGTATTTGTATTTTATTTAGTAGGCCAAATGGAGCCACCGAAGATTTTGAAATTTTTAGCACACTGCTAATCACACAGTAAGTACACAACAAATGCTAGTTAATTTATTTTTAAGCAGAGAAATGAGATCAGACCTGTGCATAAAAATTATGAGTCTTGCAGCAACAGTGCAGAATATGAATTGGAAGAAGAGGTTAATGGAGACAGAACAGGCTATGAGTTTATTATAATGCCCTGGAAGATGATACTGAAGGCTTGACCTCGAGGGGCTAGATATGAGAAAAACTTCAAAGGTAGGATCACTGGAACTTGGCAATTGATTGGATGTGGGAAGTAATAGGGAATGCAGTGAGAAGTAGTACATGGAATGTTGAACTTGTAGTCAGGAAGACTTGGGCTCAAATCCCACCTGTGACACAGATATATTCAAGGCAAGCCATTTAACCTCCTTAGCCTCAGTTATAGAATGGGGATAATAATACCCATAATATCTACCTCACAGGATTGTTGGGAGGTTCAAATAAAAGAATATATATATAAAGCAGTCTGGTAATTTCAAGCTATATAAATGTCACCGCGCAGCTAGGTGGTACAGTATATAGAATGCCAGGCCTGAAGTCAGAAAAGCTCATCTTCATGAGTTCAAATCTGGCCTCAGACACTTACTAGCTTTGTGACCTTGGGCAAGTCACTTGGCTCTGTTAGTGTCAGGTCCTCATCTGTAAAATGAGCTGGAGAATGAAATGGCAAACCATTCCAGCAATCTTTGCCAAGAAAATCCCAAATGGGGCCAAAAAGAGTTAGACACAACTGAGAGGACTCAACAACAATGTAAACGTCAACTGCTATTATTATGGTAGTGTGAATAAAACAGCCTCTAGGAGATCAAGAACTATGTTTGCTGCCAAATGCTGAGACCCCTACCCCAGACCACTTCCTCCTTTTCCATCTTGTCCCTGAGGAATGTCACATATGTGCACAACCTCAATTGAGACACAGTTATGATTTTCATTTTTTTAAAGTTTGACTTTAAAAAAGTAAAAATAAAGAGGAACAAGCAAATAAAACAAAGTAAGGTGCAAAGGCGTAGGATGATTATGTTTACAAAGGCCAGGAACTCTTCCTCAGCTATATAATGTCTAGATAGAATATTAGAGGTACTCTTCCTGTCCTTGACCCATTTCTATGTGCAGGTAACCAACACAGAGCACATTTATTAGCAATAGCGATGGATGTTTCTTTTCTTGGGTGAAGCTCTGCATCTTTCTCTAATGAAATCCTAGGGGAGGGCCAGGTAGCTTTTAATGGTGCGGTTGTCCTGGTGGCCTCCTTTTGAGTATGGAAGGTTCTGAACCAAGTCCTAGGGAAAAACTTTCTTTTCTGGCTTCAATATGCTTCCCTTATCTTACTACCCTCACCCCCAACTCCACGTGGTTCCTTCAAAGTTTCAGTTTTTGCCCCAAAGGTACCCCTGATAGTCCACCCCTTGGCAAAGTCTGGATAATAGACAAAGGTCAGAACAAAGTAATGTTTTAGGATCATAGACACTGGTCCAAATCTAAACATTCTGGCCTGACTCTGTATTGTCTAGTGTATGGGAGGGGCATTATCCTGTCATATCCTATCCTTGTGAAACATATCTGGAACACGGTGTTGAATTCTAGCTATCACATGTGAGGAAGAACATTGACAAGCAGAAGTGTCCAGAGAGGGCCATTAGGTTGGTGAGGGTCCTTACAACCACACCAATGAGGATTGTTTGAAAAGATCAGGGATGTATTAGCCTGGAGAAGAGAAGACTTAGGGATGTGAAATAAATGAAGGGCTGTCACGTGCAAACAGGTGTTAGACTTAGTCTTCATGGCCCCAGAGGACACACCTAGGAGTAATGGCCTTGATGTCAGGAAAAAAAATGTTTCATCAATTAGAGCTGTCCAGAAGTAAAATGGCCAACTTTGGAGGCTGTGGATGTCTCTGTAGTAGAGCTTGCTTCTTTTTTTCTTTCTTTCTTTCTTTCTTTCTTTCTTTCTTTTCTTTCTTTCTTTCTTTCTTTCTTTCTTTCTTTCTTTCTTTCTTAAGACTTGCTATTGATTATACAGTAGAGAAGAGTCTTGCTCAGGCATGTGTTGGACTAGATCAATACACCAATTAGCAATCATGTATTAAGGGCCTACTATGTACTAGCACTGTACTAGGGGCTGGAAATACCAAGACAAAATATCGCTGCCATCAAGAAGCTTACAATCTTCATGGAAAAGTAAATACAAAACAGCTTCTCAGTAACTAATGCTGGACAGGTAGATGGCTCAGTGGATAGAGTGCTGGGCCTGTAGTCAGGAAGACTCATCTTCCTGAGTTCAAATCTGGCCTCAGATACTTACTAGCTGTGTGACCCTGGACAAGTCACTTAACCCTGCTTGGCTTAGTTTCCTCATCTGTAAAATGAGCTAGAGAAGGAAATGGAAAACTGATCTAGTATCTTTGCCAAGAAAACCCTAAATGGGGTCACAAAAAGTAGAAAACAACTGAACAACAACAGCAGTGAGGTCCCTTCCAACTCTGAGACTCTGATTCCACCAATCAATCAATAAACATTTATTAAACACCTGCTATATGCCAGATACTATGCTAAGCACTTTCCAAAGTTTCGGGGTTTTTTTGGTTTTTTTTGTTTTGGCTAGACAATAGAGTTAAGCGACTTGCCCAGAGTCACATAGCTAGTAAGAGTTATGTGTCTGAGGCCAGATTTGAACTCAGGTCCTTCTGACTCTAGGGCAGGTGCTCTATCCACTGCCACCACTTAGCTGCCCCACCCCCAAAGTTCTTAAGATGAAAGGATGAATATTTCTCCTTCTGGAATATCATTTTATGGTATTAGAATTGTGTGAAATTAAATATCAACGCAAGCATGTCCCACTTACAATAACAGCTGAGTTTTATGTAGCCCTTTATACCAATGTAACAGGGGTTTAAGAACTGACTTGTATCCTGGGATTTTCAGTTCAGAAGTACAAGTATTCCATTTCAGCCCTAAGAGTGATTTAATACTATACAAATCTTTAAGCTGGAAGGTAGACAAGTCATGCCTAAAAATTCTTAAAGGGACACACAGTCTGTAAGACCAGAATTGAGAGGAAGGAGTGGAGCAGCAGTAGCAGAAAAGGAGAGGTAGCATCCCTAGTCCCACCCAAACTTAATGACAGGAGTTCAGAGAAGTTGGAAGCAGGGGGGCAAAAGAAGAAACTAAAAGGAGAAAGTGAAAGGAAGCCTGAGTCCTAACAGAGACAGGAGAAAATGAGCAGGATCATCAGGCCTCTACAGGAATTTTGGGGCAGAAGATTGAGGGTGAAGCTATTAATTATACTTATGTCTTCAAGAACTGAGGTTAGTCCCTCCACCAAAAAAAAGTATGGTCTTTCCCCAACTTCCTTTTCCCTGACAGTCCAGGAACAGATACTTATATACTCTGTTTGCTTCTTTTACCTAAACATTTCCTGTTTCCTGATTTTTGCCTCAGCATGAAGAGGACAGGGGCTAGCTAGCTAGAAATAAGCATAAATTTAAATTGTCAGAGTCTCCCTTCTTCTGGAATTTTTACAAACTTTCCTAACAGGGGGCTTTGAACTAGTGGGATTATAATAACTTTTCTAATGATTTAAACTCCATAAAATATAGAAAAGGACCACTTACACCAGAGGTTTGTTGTATTGTCCCTTGACTGAAAAGCAAGCTGATTGTTGTAAGAGGGTGTGGCTGACTAAATATCTGGAGAAAAAAGAGGTAGGGAGAGTGGTGACCTAAGAAAAGATCGTACTCTAAACCAGTGGTATCAAACTTAAGTAGAAACAGGGCCACTAATCCATACATAAGGATCTCTGTAGCCTGAATATTGACTTAATTTTACTATGTAATATTCTTTATGTTTTATTTTGTTTTGTTAAATATTTCCTAATTCCCAACTAATTTATTAATTATTTCCCATTTTAATCTGGTGTGGGACACACCCAGAAGTATTGTGGGCCAAGTGCATGTTTGATACTTCTGCCCCAAACAATCCATCTAGGAGGAGATAGAAAAGAGATGGGAAGGATTCAGCTCTAATCCTCTTCATCAAGGAGGGGGGAACAGAAAGGATTGAGTACCATCATGTTAACTCTTTGCAGCAATACCTATCAGTTTTATACCAATATGCCAAAGATTTATGATTTCTTTAGCTTGAGGACTTCCCTCCACCAATGCAGGTCATAAGCCAGCTATGACTTTGTAGATAAGCTATAGGGAGTTGCTTGAAGAATATAAAAGTCACTTGCCCAGGGTCACATAGCTACTAAGTGTCATAGGCTAGATTGGAGCCCAGTCCTTAATGTCTCCCAACCCAGTTCTCTATCCACCACAGCAACCTGCCCCCTTCTCCCTCTTTCTCACTTTATGAGTATGGAAAGTTTATTCTCATTTGATGACAGCAACTCTGTGAAGTGAGCAGTACAGGTACTGCTAACATTCTACATGTGAGGAAACTGAAGCTCTGATTCAGAGGCTTTTGAGTATCAGCTGGATGACCACTTGTCCATGACAGTATAGAAGGGGCACTTGCTCAGGTAGGGACAGGTGAGGCTACATACCACGGAGGCCCCTTTCAACTCTAAGATTCTATGAGAAAACCAAAAGGAATATGCTTGCAGGCAATTTCCAAAAAAGAATTAAAGAGAGGATTGATCAACTAACCGAAGTGTAGTATCTTAATTCTGCACAAGTAGGTACTTAATACACATATACCTTGTTTTATTGTGCTTTGCTTTATTATACTTCACAGCTATTGAGATGTTTTACAAATTGAAGGTTTGTAGCAATACTGTGTTGAACAAGTCTATTGGTGCCATTTTTCCAACAGCATGTGCTCATATTGCATGTCTGTGTCACATTGTGGTAATTCTCACAATATTTCAAATGTGGTGAACTGTGATTAGTGAGCTTTGATGTTCCTACTGTAATTGTTTTGGAGTACCACAAATCACATCTATATAAGATGGTGAACTTAATCAATCAATGCTGTATGTCTTTTTACTGCTCCACCAACCAGCCTTCTCTCTCTCTCATCAAGCCCGCCTGAGACACAGCGATATTGAAATTAGGCCAATCAATAAGTCTACAACGGTCTAAGTGTTCAAGTGAAAGGAAGAGTCAATCAATGTGGCACACTTCATTGTTGTCTTATTTTAAGAAATTGCCACAGCCACCCCAACCTTCAGCAACCCTACCCTGATCAGTCAGCAGCCATCAACATTGAGGAAAGACCCTCTACCAGCTAAAAGATTATGAAGGTTCAGATGATGGTTTTTAGCAATAAAGTATTCTTTTAGACACAATACTATTGCATGTTTAATAGACTACAGTATAGTGTAAACATAACTTTTATACACACTAGGAAACCAAAAAATGTATGTGACTCCCCTTATTGTCGTGGTCTGGAACTGAACCTGCAATATCTCCAGGCTATTCCTGGTGGTTGGTTGGTTGGTGTTCTTTGTGCTTGAAGAGGACCAAAATGACATCCCTATGTTGAGGCCAAGGTACAGTGTGTTTGACTGTGGCTGATCAGACCAGTACAAGTTCAGAAGGCCCTACCACAGATCAGGCGCAAGTAGTCCATGTAAATGGTGGCTGAATGAATAAATGAATCAACAAATCATTTTAATTCAAGCAACATTAGGTGCTTACAGTTTTTAGAATGTCCAGTTGGAGGGAAACATATAAGGACAGTGAATAAATAACAGTGCAAAAGCTACACTTGAACAGAAGAGATGTCCCAAGACCGTCTGTGATCAATTGGCAGACAAGGCAGTAAGTGCTACAAGAGTTCAGAGGAGGGTGAGCTCACTGGGGAAGGCTTCACAGAGGAGGGATTTCAGTTACTGTTGAAGCATGGAAGCAAATCATCACTGGGAGTGCTCAGGAAAAACAAATTGAGGGTGATGATGATGATGATAATTACAGCCTGCTGCTCCCCCATTACATGGCTTGGTAAACCATGGCAACACAGTAAACATGCCTTCCACTTCCTGTGAAAAGCAATTAGGAAGAAGACTGTGGTGTTGTGGAAAATCAGAGGCACGTAAGTCAGGGGACATGGGTTCTAGTCCCAACTCTAACACTAATTGAGTGTACGACTTTAGGAAGTCACTTCTAGTTCTCAGTTTCCCTCATTTGTAAAGTGAAATTCCTTCCATCCTTAAAATTATGATTCTAGGATTAGCATATGCCGTATGAGTCTAAGACAAATAAAGGTGTTTATATGCAGCATGGACTTACATTTGAATCTAAATTGGAAGTCATCTAATCCAACTCTCTCCAAAAACATGAACCACTCTATAGCATCAAAAAAAAATAGTATCCCATGAAAAATATAGTATCCAAAATATTAGCAACCAAAAAAAATGTTTGGTGTTATAGCCACTCCTTGAACATTTAAAGGTGACAGGAGGCTCACTACCTTATGAGGCAGCCCACTCTATTGTTGCACAGTTCTAAGGAAATCAAACATCCATTTTCAGAAGGGACAGTTAGGAGGAAGTTTTTCCACTCATGAAAACTGGGTGATGATAGATAGCAGCCTTTAGTCCTAAGTAAATTTCATCAGCATCCTCCCACCCTGTTTTAACTTTCCCACTACCATTGGATATGGCAGTTTATTTTGATAATAACTGGAAATGAATCTGAAGGTTTCATGGGATTCTTTTTCTCACTTTGCTTATGTTTTTCATTAAGATAAAAGTGTCAGCTGCCAGAGCCTCGGCAAAGTGCGTTACATAATTTTAAATGTACAGTTCTCAGGACCATCTGTTCTCCAATAGAGCTTCATTAGCTCATCATGTTGTTCCGTGGTTCTGAAACATAGACTCTATTACTCAAAGAATTTATGAAAAATAAATGAGCTCAACTTGCAGGTTTGAGCTGCAAGGCTAGGAGTGCTGATAAATTAAACATCACTGTCAGGAGATCTTAGCTACTGTTTAACTTTACAAGGTTTGCTAATAAACAAGGCCATTTGGACAGAGGGAGGTCTAGTCTTGAGTCCTTTTTTGGAATGCAATTGAGAGCACATTTGGTTTTCTTGGGATTTTGAGTCCTAAAGCCTGTGTTTCAGTCCTGTTGCTATGTGACCTTGGGCAGGTTAGTTCGTTATTCTGGGCACCAGCTTCCTTTTCTGTGTGGTGAGAGAATTGAACTAGGTAATCTTGAAAGTCCCTAGGTTATGGGGAAGAGGGGGAGGAGAAGAGGCTGAAAAAAATGTCCACTTGTGTCCTTAATTTTTCTGGCCATTTTTGCACCTTAAAAAAAACTCAGGCTAGGTATGATTCCAAGGATTTGAGAACATGTCATGTGCAGGTCTTTGAGACTGGGAGATTATTTGTTCCATTTTGCATCCGCATTAGTAACATTCGCGTTGGGAATTAAATATAACATAACCAAGCAATTGTATCATGGGATCTTTGGTACTTTGGCAGAGGTTCAAAACAGCTTATTAGTTGAAGAGCAGAGTGAAAGAGTCAGGGGAAAGAACACTGGACTTAAGAATGATAAGACCTCAAGTACAGTCATGGCTATGCCCTTTACCAGTTAAAGCAAACTTTGAAATGTCTCTTAAGCTTTGTGAGTCTTAATTTTCTAATTTGTAAAATGTAAACACGTTTTTCTCACAGGATAGTTAGGATGGAATGCAACAAAGTACTTTGTCCAAAAATGATTTGTAAACTTTAAGTACTATACAAATGTAAGCTATTGCTTTATTGATGGTTTTAATTTCACTTTCACTTCTCCTGTTTCCATTCTCAACAGAAACTCTTCCTTGTAAGAAACAAGTACTTTAGGAAAATAAACTGAAACATTGATCATGCTTTACAGTGCGTGCCTCATTCCACACCAAGAGTTCCACACTTCTCTAAGGAGAGGAAAGAGGTATGTTTTAACAGTTGGTCATGGCACTGATCTGAATACTGATGTCTTTTAATGCCATTTTTCTTTTCATGAATAAATGAGTAAATCTTTCCAAGTTTCCCTGAATTCCTTATATTCATCATTTCTTAG
Organism: Phascolarctos cinereus; assembly: GCF_003287225.1. NCBI lineage: Eukaryota > Metazoa > Chordata > Mammalia > Diprotodontia > Phascolarctidae > Phascolarctos > Phascolarctos cinereus. The sequence continues at coordinate 637,369,543 of NW_027555847.1, forward strand.
AGTGCAAAACCATTCTATTACATACATAAACCACAAATTGTTCAGACATTTCCCAATCATTGTTAGTATTAATGAAGTAAGGGCAGTAGTTTGCTCTCCTTGGCACAACCATAGTCTGGGAGATAGAAGAACAAGATTCTAAACCTGGCTCAGCCAAGATCTCACTCTGTAGCCCCGGCAAATCGTGTCACATCTCTGGACCTCCATGTCTAGAAAGAGGAAGATGTATATGAAGATACTTAAGGTCCCTTCTTGCAATAATATTCTCTGATTCTAAAGTGCTCTGTGATCTCCAGATGAGGTGCTGAAGAAGTTCAATGATTATTTCTATTTTGTATTTTATATTCAGTAGTATGGTATGGTAGAAAGAGTGCTAATGTCAGAGGACCTAGGTTCAAAATCCTGCCTCTGACTCTTACCTATGTGACACTAGGCGAATCACTTAACCTACTTGGGTTTCAGTTTCCTCATCTATAAAATGAGGGGGTTGGACTATGTTGCCTATGAGGTCTCTTTCCACTCTAGAGTTATGATCTCAAGATCTTAAGACCCTCCTATGTCTCCTCAAGCAGTAGAGTATGACCAATAAATTGAATGGGAGTATAAGGGTTTGCATACCTGAGACCTCCTACCTTGAAAGTCCCTCTTTAGCTGTTTACCTCAGAAAATTAGTTGATTCCCCAAGGAATGATGCCTAAGTAAGAGTATAATTTGCTTCTGTATGGAGCTTTTCTTTGGGCCAAATAACAGGTTGAATCATCTCATAGGAGCTGCTCACAGTTTGATGAAGAACGAGAATCAGGGGGAGGAAAGGAAAGGAAAGGAAAGGAAGTGACTAGTGGAGAAGATGGAGACAAAGAAATGAATTTTGTCCCAGCCTTGAAATAACAGTTGAAATTCAAGTAATGCTATATGTTATAAGAGATTTAATTCACATAGCACCCTACCTGTGAGCTAAATATTATGAGTATTATCATCCCAAACTTATAGATGAGGAAATTGAGAGTCAAACAGGTTGCCCAAGGTTACACAGTTTGTGGAAGAGCCAGGGCTAGAAGCCAGATGTCCCAACTCTTGCTTAAATATTCTTTCAATTGTATCACCTTGTTTTCTGTCAATTCTTCTTGGGGAAGTAGACATGCAAAAAGGTCCCTTTCTAGTGTTCTGTGTGAGAGAGAAAATATTGGCTATAATGAAAGCCAATTGTATACTCTATGTCTCCTCCCTCCAGGAGAGCCATAAATCATAACAAAGAAAAGGAAGGGGACAGGTGAAGGCAATTTCTACAAAACTAACAAACAGATCAAAAAAGTCTGACATTATATATCGTGTTCCATACCTTTGTCTCTCACTTTTTTGGGGGGAGGGCTAGGCAGTGAGGTTAAGTGACTTGCCCATAGTCACACAGCTAGTAAGTGTTACGTGTATGAAGCCAGATTTGGACTCAGGTCCTCCTGAAACCAGGGCCAGTGCTCTATCCACTGCACCACCTAGCTGCCCCCTACTCTCCCACTTCTTAAAGGAGGATGGGGAGGTATTTTAAGTATCTCTTCTTTCCTATATTTTTTTTTGTCATCAGAGTCAATTTGCTAGTAGCGAGGTAAAATAGCAGAGTTTTATGATTTGCATTAATCTTATCAGTGATTTGGAGCATTCTTTCAATAGTTTGTGATGCCTTTGATCATTTCTATTCTGAGGAATTTTTTTTATATATTTCTGTTAGTTGCCTGTATATCTTAGATATCAGACTTTTATAAGAAATATTTAATACAAAGATTTTCCCCAGTTTTGGGTAGGAAAGGTGATATCCACTACATCACCTAGCTGCCCTTTCTCACCCATAGCATGGGCACCACAAATTAAGCACAGTGTGGAGGGAAGGTCTATAGACCAACTACCCCTCCTCTTTTAGGCTCAACGGCCCCAATAAATAGGTTTGGGCTTTTAGAGAGTTTAATTTGTCCTTTTCAGTCCTAGATAAAGGATATGGAGTCTTGGACCTGGATTCTCAAGCCACAGAGGCCTTAGATCCTGGATTCCAGGCTACTATCACCCAAGCAGGGATGACCTGAAGAGCCAGAATGCTGAAATATAAGCCCAGCGACTTGGGACTTGGTAAAACTAATGCTATATAGGAACTGAGCTAAACTGTGAACCTAATCCCTCTACTCTCCCTAGAGACCATATACCAGGTGGTACATGCCTCATGAGGTGTTAGGGGTGTGCCATATCTTTGAGTAAATATTCCCTGGTAAAAGCTAATCTGACAGTTCAGTAGTTAAATGGAACTGGTGTTTTGGGGATTCCTAAAACTGGGAAAACAAAATTGAGGGGGGCTTGAGCCAATGGCACAGACTAAAAGCCCTCGCCCCTCTTCCTGGGTTCAAATATGGCTTCAGACACTTCTTAGCTATGTGACGCTGGACAGGTTACTTAACCCTGTTTGCCTGAATTTCTTCATCTGTGAAATGAGCTAGTGAAGGAAACAGGAAACTACTCCAGCATCTTTGCCAAGAAAACCCCATACGGGTCATGAAGAGTGGGACATGACTGAAAACCACTAATGGGTGAAAAAGAGCTTCACCACTGGACACATCTAAAGAGAGAAAGAACGATTTGTGTTTCAGTCATGTAGATTTTACAACACCCCATTACAACTATGCAGCCAATGGAAAAAGGTGACTCCCACCCACATGGCTGAGGAATGTGGAATGTCTTTCTCAATAGAGGTCCCTGATGTCTCCAACATGGGTGCCTCCCTCTTCAGCAGTCTGGCATGTGCAAGGTCCAGTGATGCTCACAAAAGGAGATGTTCTACTATCTGCTTTGCCAGTACACACTAAGGAGCATGGTACCTTTCCTTCTGCCTTATAGCTGAAACCTGTAAATTATGTACTGTGTCTCCCTCATTAGAATGTGAGCTCCTTGACAGCAGAGGCTATCTACACTTTTTAATTTATAATCCTAGCACTTAGCAATGCTTTGAACATAGTAAGAGCTTAATAAATGCTTTTTCATTCATTCATTCACTCCCAGTTGACTACTTCCCTTTTTATCCTAATAGCATTAATTTTTAAGCTTTTCAATTTCGTGTAATCAAAATTATCCCTTATGTGGTAAAAAATTAACCTCTTAGAAGGAAGAGTTTTTAATTGGAATGAGACTAATGGCCAAGACTGCAGCTGGCTGAGGTAGTCGTAAGGGGACCATGAGTACTGTGGCATCAAAGAAAGCTTCTTGTGGGAATGTTTTTTTGCTCTTTCTAAATTGTTGGAATAATAAAGTTACTGTTAATACATTGTGGCCAGAGTACTTTGAACTGAGGCAACTAGGTGCCATAGTGGATAAGATACTAGACTTGGAGTTAGGAAGACGAGTTCAAATCTTGTCTCAGACACTAACCAGCTTTGAGAGTTTGGACATATCATTCAATCTCTCTCAATATCAGTCTCTTCATCTATAAAATGGAGGCCATAAGAGTATCTACTTCACTGGGTTGTTGCATGGATCAAATGAGACAAAGTATGTAAAGTGCTTTACAAACCTTAAAGTGCTATCTAATTCTATTATTATTTCAAAGGCAGAGTTGGACTGTCTGACACAAAAATTTTACAAGTATTCAGGTGCAGGAGTGTCTATGTGTGTGGGGACAAATTACCCAGAGATAACTAAGTGCCTTCATTCTAGAGAAAACCATGACATAAAGGTGACATCGAGAAATAAATAGAAGCATAATATCTCAGGGATGGAAGAGACTGGGAGGTCATCTAGTCCCAAACCTACCAGAACAGGAATTATCTCTAGAATATTCCTGAAAAATGGCCATCCAGCCTGCATTTGAGGGAACTCATTATATACCAAGGTAGCCAGTTTCACTTATGGAATGTACTAATTGCTAGAGAGTTATTCCTTATGAGGAAACAAAATTTGCCTCCATAGTTTCCTGCCAATGATTTTAGTTCTATGGCTCAGCAAATATCTAATATTTCCCCCCACAAGAGTCCTTCAACTATATGATGATAAGTAATAACTCCTCCTTTTTCCTTCCCTCCCCATCACCTCCTCCAGCTCCCAACCTGTTCCCAAAAGCTTCTTCTCCAGGTTAAACATCCCCATGTTCTATCCCCTGTACTTACTAGTTACATGGCTTGGACAAATACTTTAACCTCTACAAAGCCTCAGTTTTCTATTTATAATATGAAATATCCATAGTACCTTTTTCATATGTGAAGTTCAAATTATCTAACATAGATAATATGCTTTGATGATGTTAAAGAACTTTATAAATGTCATCATCATCATCATCATCATCATATTCAATGGATCTCTCAAATGACATAGCTCTGAGTCCTTCACCATTCTGGTGGCCATCTTCCAGATACGCTCCAGCTTATAGATGTCCTAATGTAATACACACACATATATATACACACACATATATATATATTATGTATATATGTGTGTATACATATATAAAACATATATGTACATGTAATACATCTATATGCATATGCACACATTGTACATATGTTATACATAATATAGAACACATTATATGTATGTATTATGTATTTTTATATAAATGTATAATACAGTTTATGTGATTTATGGAGCAGCTAGGTATCTCAGTGGATAGAGTCCTGGGTCTAGAGTCAGAAAGACCTATCTTTGTGAGTTCAAAGCTGCCCTCAGACACTGGAGCCATATGAATCTGGACAAGTCACCTAACCCCGCTTGCTTTTACCTCCTGAGGCATCCCATTCCACTTTTAGAAAAAATTTTCCTTATGCTGAGTGGAAGTCTGCCTTAAATCTGTAATATCCATGTACTGCTCCTAGTTTTCCTATCTGGAACAAAGAAAAAACACAAAAAAGCCAAAGAAAGGACTCCAGTGTACTGAGTGGATTCTTTATGGAAATTTTTTTTTGGAAAATTTTTGCAAAAACAGGGAGAATCACACAGGCTGAGAGGGTGTAGAGGATTGTGTTCTGCATGGAGGGAAGTAATGCTTACCACGCCAGAATCCATGGAATTATCAAAAGTATCAATACAAATATATGCAGAAATAATCAGATTTATATAACCAATTTCTCTCCCCATGTTGAAAAGTTCTGACTGTTTACCTGTGGAACTTGTACTACAAAATTACAAAGCTAAGGCTCAAAGGTCAACTGGTCTAAATCCTTCATCTGTAGAATGATGAGGTTGGGGTAGAAAACCTCTAAGATTCTGGGAAGTTAAATGACTTACTGAGTCACACAAGTAAATATTAGTCAGGTTTTGAACTCAGGTTCAAAGTCTCTTTTCATCATTCCACAATGATTCCCAACATTGCATTGTTTTGCTTGCTTGCCTAGCAGAACTCTTGGCAAGTCTCTGTGTTCTCTCTCTCTCTCTCTCTCACTCTCACTCTCACTCTCACTCTCACTCTCACTCTCACTCTCACTCTCACTCTCTCTCTCTCTCTCTCTCTCTCTCTCTCTCTCTCTCTCTCTCTCTCTCTCTCTCTCTCTCTCTCTCTCTCTCTCTCTCCCACACACACACACACAATCAGCAATAAGAAAACCATGCTACAAGCTCTTTCTTTGTGATAGACTTTCAATTTCTCTCCCTCTTTCTAATAGAGACCACCCTTGCTTCACTCGAGGATAATGATCACTAATTGGTTACATATGTGTTCTCACACACCCATTTTGGGAATCTTTTAAGAGGCAATCATGAAATCAGTACATCATATTAATTATAGCAGGGTGTATAAATGCCTCCTGATCTAATGGATTTCATTCCATAGAAAATAAAACATTCCTGAAAATAAGAAAAGTAAGCAAACACGCATTGGAAAATGCACCTTCTCTATCTCTGTATTATTTCTAGCTCTGGAAGACTGTAAGTTCCTAGAGGATGGCAACTGGGCCTTTTTTTTTTATCATTAGTATGTAGCATAGAATATTTGTAAATGCTTGTTGACTGTATGAATGACAACAAAGTTCCTGAAAATGAAATGTGCCATTGGAATACATCTTTAACATTAAAGGAGGTATGAATGTATTTACAAAGATAATTACCCACATTTCTATAACATCTTAAGGTTTACAAAGCACCTTCCTCACAACAACCTTGTAACATAGTCACTCTAAATATTCATTAGTCCCACTTAATAGCTATGGAGAGTGAAACTCAGAAAACCAAAGTATCCCAGAAAGGTCTAACATGACACGGCTGATATCAGTGCCAGGATTCAAACCCAGTTTTTCTGATTCTAAATCTCAGTTTCTTTCTATTGCCTACCACGTTACCCCTTGAATGTCAATAAGTCCATTGAACCTTTGATGTAGGGGAAAATATACTGAATTGGGAGCCAGGAGACTTACTTTTAAGTCCCAACTCTGTAACTAACAACCTGTGTGGCCTTGGGCTCTTCATTTCATTTCAAGAACCTCAGATTCCCCATTGGCACAATAGGGAAGATAATTTTGTAATACCTCCCTCATAGGACTGTTGCAGGGAAAAGACTTTATATACTTTAAACATCAATACAAATGCAAACTATTTTCTATAATTTTATTATTACTGTCACTGCTACTTTTGCTCACACCAGTATTCAAAATGATGGTAGTTTTTTCTCTTAGGTTTATGGTTACATTTTTCTTCTTTTTTTAAAAGCAAATTATAACTGGCTTCTCTTTTCCTGCTAGCTTTCAAATCATCCCATTTAACCTCTGAAGGGTAATCCATGGCTCCAAGTCTGCTGGCTACAATTTCAGCTTAAATGTTTCCATAACTTCCTAGTGAGCTGTCATTTTCAAGCCTTTCTTTATTAATTATTTAAACAATTTCCATTAGCTTATGGCTCTGCCTTAGTTCAGCCATTTTTCTTTCCCTGTTTAACAAGTGAAAAACCGCCACCATAAGCTATAAATATGAGGCACCAGGAGGAGCAAATTGAAGCAGACAAATAGAAGCATGACTCATATTTCACCCATCCCTGGAGCAAATCCAGTGACTACCACATTCTGGGAAGTGGTCTTAAATTGGCTCCACTTCCATATGTGAATTCAGAAGCTCTGAGGCCATGTTCAGAGAATCTTTTTTCTCTTTCATTGCCTTTCATCGTTCAACTCATTTTTGTAGGTATTCACTGAGTGCCACTACCATGCTAAGAGCTACAAGTGATGCAAAGAAGTATAAGACATGGCTTCTGCCCTCAAGGAGCTTATAACCCTATTGGACAGGCAAGATAAACATCACTTCTCCTTTTTCAGTGTGTTTGCTTCTGCTGATAGCCCCATAAAGAAGAATGTTGGACTCTCTGAGTTGGACAAGACCTCATAGGTCATCTAGGCCAACTACCACCTGAAGTGTGCATCCCTCCTATAGCTTTCCAACAAGTGGTTACTCAGCTTCTGCTTGAATACATCCAATCAGGGAGATTTCATTAGCTTATGAGGTACCCCAACACATTTTTGGAAAACTTTTATCATTAGTAAGCTTTTCTTCATTTTGAGCAGAAATCAGCCTCCCTGCAACTTCCATTAGTAGTTCTGTTCTCTGGGCCTAGCAGAATAAATCTGCTTCCTTTAAAAAAATACTTAAAGACAGTGGAATGTCCACCCTTCTCTCATCACAACTCCTCTTCTCCTGGATAAATAGCTATTCTTTCTTAAAGAGATCCTCACTGAAGAACTTAGGGATTTATTCTCCTAAGTCATCCATGTACCCATCTTTTCACTTCACACATTTAAGCAGCTATTGTTCTATTGTTGCTATCTTTTTACTAGCTCTTGGATTTTTTCCTCTCCCACTGCCACCACACTAGTCCATGTCCTCATCACTCACAATATGAGATTATATGCCATGGCCAGTTAGTTTCTCCAAACATGAATCCACTCTGCATACTACCTCCAGATTGTTTCCCAAAGTACCATGCTTTAGTCAAGCTACTTATCTGCTCCAGAAACTACACAGACACACAGACACAGACACAGACACAGACACACACACACACACACACACACACACACACACACACACACACAACACACACCTTATTACCTATAAACTCAAAACCAAAATCCTTGGCTGGGCTTCCAAAGACCTAGCACACAATAGATACTGTGTTAATTGGTGGACTACCTAGCCAACCTTGTCTTTTATCATCTGAGAGCTAGTTTACTTAAGTTTGGATATGCTAAGCGTCCAAAAGATTATTTACCATGTGATAGAGCCTTCTGGCCAAAGTAACTCATGAAACTCTGTAAGGCGACCAGGATTAGAACTATTTTGAAGTAATACCTGGCCTGTCTTGAAAGGCTTATTGTGAAGGTTCAATGAGACTATGTATGGGAAACTACTTTGAAAGGTATGTAATACTGTTTTGCATTCATATTTACAAATTCAAGTAGATTTTTACTATTCCTCCCTTCCCTAAGGTCCTACCCTTACTCTCCAACTAGTGAAATTCTATCATTCTTCACTAAGAAAAGTGGGATGCAAATTTCACCTTTAGAAGCCTTTCATGATTATTCTACTTCTGGCTTTTCTCTCTCTCTCTCCCTCTCTCTCCCTCTCTCTCTCTCTCTCTCCCTCTCTTCCCTCTCTCTCCCTCTCTCTCCCTCTCTCTCCCTCTCTCTCCCTCTCTCTCCCTCTCTCTCCCTCTCTCTCCCTCTCTCTCTCTCTCTCTCTCTCTCTCTCTCTCTCTCTCTCTCTCTCTCTCTTCTCTCTCTCTCTCTCTCTCTCTCTCTCTCTCTCTCTTCCTCTTTCTCCTCAATGCCTATAGCACTTATATTCAAGACCACATGGGTGAACCTTTAGCTATGTGCGTTTGTGTGCTATTAGCTATGGTTAATTGCTTCACCTGTATTAATATTATCTCTTTAATTAGACTGAGCTCCTTAAAGGCAAGAACCAGGTTTTCTATATTCTTGAATTCCCCATAGAACCTAAATCAGGTTTACATACACCAAAAGTGTTTAACATTTATTATGTCTTTATCTTTCCTAATGGTTATAAAAGGAAGTATCCAAAATACTAACTGCATCAGATAACAGGGTATAGGGGAAGGGGAAATCAATCAATTATCAACAAGCATTTATTAAGCATTACTATTTATTGACTGCGGATACAAATAAAAAGAGGGAAGAAAAGCCTCTGCCTTCAAATAGTTCACATTTTAATGAGTGAAGACTCAATGTATATAAATCAGTGCACACAAGATATTTACAAATTAGCTGCAAGGTAACCTTAGAAGGGAAGGGTGTAACTGCTGAGGGGAAAAGGGGAAAGGCTTATTGCAGAAGGCAGAATTTGAGTGAAGTCTTGAAGTAGGTCAGGGAAAATAGGTAAAGGTGAGGAAGGAAAATGTGGAGGAAAGAGCAGATTCAAAGGCACAGAGACATTAGATGAAATATAACATGTGAAGAATAGCCATTAGGCAACTATGACTGGACATCTGCTCTGCTTTCCTGATTTGTGATTACTTCTCTGGGGCCATCATTTTAGGAAAGACCTTTGCCATGCTTCTCCTCATTCATGCCTGGACTCTTCTTCCTTTGCCTTGCCATACTAGAGAAATCTCTATCCTGGGACCCTGCCATTCTTTCAATTTTCACTGTCCATGTAGCAAGCACTGCCACACAGGGGAAGGGGAAGAGCCTGATGTGGAAAGAGCCCACAAAGCCATTTCTGTGGGCATTGCTTAGGAAAAGGAATCTGCCTTCCATGAAGGCACACAGGAGGTTCCCTCTGTGGTTCCCTAGGGGTCAGAAGTCCCACTGGGAAAACTTTATCCCTATGCTGATGAATACTGGAAAACAAGGACTATCCCTAACTACTATGCCTCATGCTACATAAGCGATCACCCCAGTGCTATACCTAAATGAATATCGCCTTTATTTTAGTCTGAGTCGAGTTGTAATGTTGGCTGAGAACAAAGTTGCCATGAAGTCAGCTGATCTCTATCTGCACTCAGCTTGCAATCAGGAGACAGAGGCTTTTTTCTTCTCAAATATTCAATACTCTGTTCTGTAATACTCTTGGAGCTTTGATAATTTATTCCAATGAAGAAGGTCTTCAATAATCCTGATTTTCATAACAACAAAAAAGATGTCTTTCAATGTAACAATCTTAAAAGGTACGAGTATGCTACTGGGAAACAATTTAGTGCTTCATTTCCTTTCTAATATGAGGAAATATGGACTAATATTAAATTTTACCATAGGTATAGATGCTTTTCACATGGATAGTTATAAAGATTATTACACGATTTTCATTTGTGCCTTTTTTTAAGAGTTTTTAACCTCCTCTCCCTCCACTAGGAGTCCCTCCTTCTCTCCCCCACCTCCTTGAGGAACATTCAACCCTTCCAAAGCATTGGGTCTCAGTCTTTACTAACCCAAGTAAAAAGAGAATACAAAAAAATCTTTGTGCACAGGACTGGCAATCCAAAAGGAATGCTAGGATTCAGCCTGGTTCATGTGACTGAATGTCTGTGTTCATACAACTCCCCTTCATAGTCTTCCCATGTAGAGATAGCACAGTAGACTGTAAAGTACACTAGATTTAGAGTCAAGAAACCAACCATTCAGCCAGGTCACTTGATTTGGGCTTATTTCCTCAAACAGAAAATTAAGGGGTTGGACCAGATCCAGCAAAAATCCCACAGACTTGTCTCCTTTTGCTTCCCCAGTTCACAAAAACAAAAACAAACAGATATCCTGGCATATTCCTCTGCTGCTAACATGGGTCTCCATTCTATAATTCAAATGTTCTCCATACAATTCCCCCTGCTCACACTATTTCATCCAAACCTTCACACTCACTTCTTGTATGCATACTCTATTACATTTTTAAAATCGCCTAGCCCTCACATTTTTCTCCCTTTAACTGTGACTTAGGGAAACCTATGGTTTAACCCCCTATAAGTAAACTATTTTATCTTAAAACCATTTCTTTTATTTAATCAATTGAAATCTG